>NW_015114509.1:10271-27571 GCF_001443285.1 Poecilia latipinna
ATGGGAAATAATGCAGAGATAAGCAGATGCATACAAGTACTACACTACCCCCCCTTTCAAAGAACATCAAACTTGGCATGCTAAATTTTACAGCCAAAAACACACTTCCAACATTACTAGCGCGAATTTAAATGCTACTGGAGCAGCAAATTTATTTTATTTTTTTTTTATACTTTCAACACCCTGCCTAGAACTTTAATATAACTCATGTCTTAATGAAGGATAATTATTCAGTCCAGTCATTTTGATAGCAAACAGGGGCCCGTATTTCTCGACCCTTAAGAGTCTTTTGAACACGGGGTCCTTGTTTGTCTTCTTCCGATCCAGAAGTGTGTGGTTCATCTTGCTGCCGATTTTGCACAGCCTTCTTCCACACAGCCTTCTTCAACAGGGCAACCTGACGCTTGCCCTTTTGCCTTAGCAGTTTTGGAGACCCACCCAGAGCTTTCCTTCCGCTGTCACTTCCAGGCTCATCTGGTGCTGGTGTAGGGGAAGTGGTCATGTGTTTGGGTAATGGAACTACATCTTGGCACTGAGGAAGGACCAAATGTCTTTGTCGTCTGACCCATGCTGCTATGACATCTCTTGTGTATGGTTTCAACTGATCATGGTGCATGACCTTTTTGTCACGTTGTGTTAAGATCTCATATAGTACAGGTCCAAGCTGGGCTTTAATAATACATGGGCCTTTCCAGGGGGGCTGCAGCTTGGGACTAAAGCCCAACTTCCTCGTGTTGTCCTTTACATAGACCAGGTCCCCTATATTGTAACTGCATTCTTTGGCACGCAGGTCATGGGTCCTCTTCTGTCTGAGCTGAGCTCCACGTAGATGCTGCCGTGCCATGTCATGGACTTCGCCAAGGGTCTTTTCAAGGTCATGAGCGTACTCCAGGGGGTCCCTTTCACTCCACGTTCTGCAAGTCCAAGCCAGAGGTCTTGTGGCTGATGAACTTCTCTCCCCAGCATCAGCATATTTGGTGAGAATCCAGTGCTGGAGTTCTGTGCACTGCGATATGCAGCTGTTAGCAGAGGAAAATGCTCGTCCCAGTTCTTCTGATTTTGGTCTACATAGCAGCGGATCATCTGCAGAAGAGTGCGGTTAAATCGTTCCACCTGCCCATTTGAAGCAGGATGATACGGAGTGGTTCTGGTCTTGGAGATCTGGAAAAGTTGACAAATACTTTTGAAAAGCACACTTTCGAAGTTGCGGCCTTGGTCCTTATGGAGCTCTAAAGGGGCCCCAAAACAAGCTAGGAAGTTGTTGACTAACATTCTGGCAGTTGTTTCTGCTCCTTGGTCTGGAACTGGGAAAGCCTCAACCCACCTCGTAAACTGATCCATGATGACAAGAATATACTTGTTTCCAGAACTTGAGATGGGAAAGGGGCCCAATATGTCAAGGTACAACCGGTCCATTGGTGCTCCTGCCTGGTAACTTTGTAGCTTAGCTCTCTTCCAGGGGCTGCTTGACATCAGACCTTTGCATCGAGGGCATTGTTGGATGTATTTGTGGAGGTCACTTCCCATGCCGTACCAATGCAAGCTCTGCCTGAGACGTTGGAGAGTCTTTGTTTCACCTAGATGCCCTGAAAGTGGCGGGTCATGGCAGGCCTGCATGACCTCCATTTGCAACGAAGCAGGGACCAATAGCAGGAGGGAAGGTTTTAAGCTATACACATGTTCCCAGCGATAATATAGGACCCCTTGATGGAGTTCTATCTGTGGCCAGCAGAGCCAGTATTTTCCAACTGCTGGACTCTCAATCGCAACTTCATCCTTTGTTGGAAGACTCCCTGCTTCCTTCCAGCTATGTAGGATAGAAAGTACAGTGTCCTCTTTCTGTGCTGCTGAAAGCTGCTGGCTGCTAAGAGTTTGCATCCAATTTATCTGGGGGATTTGAGTCTCAGCTTCAGCTTGGTGCTGCTCCTGTGTGCTGTTTCCAACTTCTTCCACTGTCACATGCCTTATGATGAGTGGGACGTCATCAACATCTTCTTCAAATCTGGCCCACTGTTTGTGCAGTCTTTGACAGTGAGAACATCCTCTGCAGGGGAGCTCCGTTACATCCTTGCCCGCTTGATAGCACTCACAGTTTGTTGATCCTTCTGTAGCCTGTCTTCACACTGCATCAGCATTTGACTGTTGCAGACCAGGGCGGTGTTCAGTGTCAAAATCATACTGACATAGTTCTTCAAGCCATCGAGCCAGTTGGCCTTTAGGGTGTTTGAAACAAAAGAGCCAAGCTAGACTTCCATGGTCAGTTCGAAGAAGGAACTTTCTTCCCAGGAGAAAGTGGCGGAACTGTCTTGTATATTTTACGATTGCCAACAGCTCTCTTCTGGTCACACAATATCTCTGCTGTGTAGGAGTGAGGCGGTTGCTTGCATATGAGATGACTCTTTCCTTTCCCCACTGGACCTGTGACAACACTGCACCAATGCTATAACTGGAAGCATCAGTGTCCAGGATGTAGTCACCTTCAGCTGCTGGATAAGCCAGGACAGGTGTGACAGTCAGTCCCTGTTTAAGTTGCAGGAAGGCTTTTTGCTGGGTCTCACCCCACTGGAACTCAGCTTTTTAATTCAGGAGACTGTTAAGAGGGGTAGCAAGTTCTGCAAAGCCAGATACAAACTGGCGGTAATAGTTGCATAGTCCTAGAAAAGCTTGCAGCTGCTGTGTGTTAGTGGGAGGCTGCCATTCCTGTACATCTTTAATCAGCTCTGGGTTGGGACTTATTCCCTCTCTGCTGACTACATGTCCAAGGAAGAGAATTTTGTCTCTTAGTAGTTGACATTTTTTTGGCTTCAGCTTTAGACCATAGTTATGGAGACGTTCAAAAACATCAGCTAAATGCACCAGGTTTTGTTCTACATCTCTGCCCAGTACAGTAATGTCATCCAAGTAGATAAGGAGGGTCTTTCACTGAAATCCTCGCAAAACATGCTCCATGGCTCTCTGAAAGGTGCCAGGTGCGTTACATAGGCCAAAGGGCATCCTGGTATATTCATAGAGGCCATAGCGGGTGGTAAATGCTGTTTTGCAGCGATCGTTTGGGTCTACAGAAATCTGCCAGTACCCACACTGGAGATCCAGGGTAGAGAAGATGGCAGCCTCTCCCAGCACATCAAGACACTCCTCCATCTTCGGCAGTGGATAAGCATCTTTTATAGAGAGGTCATTTAGGCGTCGATAGTCCACACACCAGCATACTCCCCTATCTTTTTTACGAACGAGTACCACTGGTGAAGCCCACTCAGAAGATGATGGCACCACTACTCCAGCTTCCAACATGTCTTTGAGATGCCTTTCATCTTCACCTTGGAAGCCCAATGGTGTCCGTCTGACTGGCTGTCGTACAGGTCTTGCGTCTCCAGTGTTTATCTTGTGAGTAACAACAGAGAGTTGGCCAAGGTCTGTATCATTGGCTGCAAAGAGAGACTGGTATTTTAAGAGCAGCTCAATTAGTCTCACCTGCTGATGTTCACTGAGCGCTTCACTGGATGTTGTATAGAGGGCTTGAAGGTGTTCTGGTAGATCTAGAGCATTTTTCTTAACTCTTCCAACCTTTGGTCCATTTGTGTGGCTGTCCTCTTTCACGGCCATAGTTGGTTGTTGGATATCATCCAAATCCAGCATTATAAGGGGATCATCCGGGAAGGTTTCAACTAGAATGCCCACACACACTCCACAGGGCAATGATGCATTGCTATTTGAGAAATTACAAAGTCGAACTGGAACTCTGAGGTCCATGTAGATGGCAACACTCCCTGATGAGACAGCTTCTGTTATGTTAAGTGGTTCCAGGACAGCTGGAAGCCCAGGTTTGGGTTTATCAACTTTTCCCCAGACAATGCATTCACTCTCTGGTGGTAGTGTGACATTGTCCTCCAGGAGCCCATGGGCCACAGAGTAGTCCCCCTCACTTCCTCCAATGACACAAGCTGGGATTGGCTCTTTACCCACAAATCCTTGGCGACCAGCAAAGACTGTCATCTTGGCTGCCTGCATTGCATCAAGGCCTAGGAGCAGAGCATCATGAATCCGGCCAACAAAGACCATCCAGTTGAACTTGTGTTTCCCGATTCCTAATGTCACCTCCAACTCACCCAAGGCAGGCATATTGCTTCCCACTCCTGCATTACGGAGAGAAGTTTTTGTTGAGTGGCTTCTTTGCTTCATGTGGCAGCATGTTATAAACTTCTTCTGAAATTTCTGTGGCTTCCGTGCCAGTGTCAACAACTGCTTTAACAGGTAGGCCATTGACAGTCATTTCAACTTGCAAGCTAGGACCCTTTTTAGTTGTACGTTCAAGTTGTGGAGGAAGGTGCTGAGCCTCCCTACTTTCGACGCCCCTGTGATATTCAAAAGTAGACTCCCTGGAATTGGTTCTGCGCTGAATTGGACTTGGTGATCTTGAACACTCCCTCATCATATGCCCAGCTTCACCACAACGAAAACAGATGGGCTTGTTCATTTGGCTTGGGCTTGGTGACCGGGCTCGGGAATTTTGAGCAGGTAGCTGACGTGATGCCATCTTGTCACTTTCTTGTTCTTGTTTTCTGTTGGTATAGGCTGATGTAGCAGTTCCACAATCAGCTGACACGGTCTGAAGGCGTTCTAACTTCAAATTTAGCTGCTCCACTTTGTCCATAAGCATTTTAAACTGATACTCTGTTACATACTTTGGGCTCTGGAGGCGTCTGGAGGTGGGGCAAAAGTCGTCAGGAACATTTTCACCTTCAACAGCCCAGGAAATAAGCCAGGCCCTCCCTGCTCTCATCTCAGCCTCATGACCCAGAGTTGCTTTAAAATTATGTTCGTTGGCTTCAGCAAGCTTTTGTGCCTCAGCCAATGATGGAGGGTCACGATTCATTACTTCATAAGCTACTTTTTGGTTCCTTAGGCCTTTCAGGAAGACATCAGTTGCCAGCTGGTCCTGGAGTAATAAATCTGTTCCTGGATATGCCAAAGTCACCAGGTGTCGCATTTCCTCTGCAAACTCTGCTGGTGATTCTTTGCACTGACACAGTTCTCCCAGCTTCCTGCGAAAAGCGGTAGGGGGGTCTTTTACTCTAAATCTTTGAGTAAGCTGCTCCTTGACAAGAGTGTAGTCTTCACTGATGTGTTCAGGCAAGGAGCAGACATAACGTATTGCAACCCCACGGAGACATTCATGAAGCTTATCTTCTCTCTCTGCCCCTGTCCATCCACATTTACGAGCCTGACGTTCAAAGGGGAGTAAAATGAGTCCCAGTCCTCTCTGCCGTCATAGGTTGCCAGCTTAACTTTGGCTGCTTCATGTAGGGGTTGTCTTGCCACCTCATGCCGACTCTCAGTCTGACCAAATCCTCTGTATGCATCCTGTGAAATAGGATGTGTCGCAGATGACCACTGATGTATGTCTCCCACTCTACGCCTTACAGTTGGATCATGGATGGCTGAAGTGTTGGATGGACCTGCATTACGTGACCTTCGCCAAATTACCTCCAATTCTGCAGTAAACGGTGTGTGTGGTTGAACACTAGGTGCTTCTGGGTTTTCTTGCTACATTAAGGGAGGAGGGGTAGTTCCATGATTCGGGATTTGGCTTCTTATTGTTGGTTGCACTGCTCTAGACGTCTCTCTTTGCTCTGCTGCAACGTGCTGTAGCACTGGAGTTAGCAGTTGCTTTAACCGTTTTGACTGATGGTCCAACAACATTTGCGGAGGTTGGTCTGAAGGTGCTGCTGGAGCTTCTAGTAGTTTGTCATTTTCATCCATTATAATAATTATTTTTTTTAATAGTCACTTCTGCTGCTTTGTTTTAGNCTTTGGCACGTCCGGCTATTGTTTTTNTAGTGGGGCCATGACTTTTCTTGACAGCGGTTTTTTTGTTTTGTTGTTTTTTTGTAACTGCTAACAAGTTAACGTTTCTCACCGAAACGAACAGATACGCTGTTTACACAGCTTAATCTTGCTTTCAGTCTTTGAGTTCAATACTGGCTTGCTTACTTCTCTGGACCGTACTTTTCCTTCTTTTTGTCCTCCGCCTTACTTTTATTGGAGCGATTCATCCGTAGCAACCAAGACGTCCTTCCGTGTCTTGAATCCGGTCCGGAACAATCCCACTTCTGACACCAGTTGTTACGACGGCCACGGATGGATTGTAAAGGTGCAGGATAATAACCACTCCAGGAGGGAATAATGTCGATCTTCTTTGAAGATAATGGAACCGGAGTACAACTGGATAGTTAAAATGCTCTAACGCCGACGGAGACGAACTTTACGCGTCCACACCAGAGTCAGCGAGCATCCAAAACTGAAACAAAACATTCCACCCAGAACACGCATCCGCTGCATGCAGAATTCTGCATGCAACAAAGTAACATTGAACAGTAACACACTTAAGCTCAGATCAGCCTAGTCAGTATGGGAAATAATGCAGAGATAAGCAGATGCATACAAGTACTACANACATTAAGGGAGGAGGGGCAGTTCCAGGATTCAGGATTTGGCTGCTTATTGTTGGTTGCACTGCTCTAAATGTCTCTCTTTGCTCTGCTGCAACATGCTGTAGTACTGGAGTTAGCAGTTGCTTTAACTGTTTTGACTGATGGTCTAACAACATTTGCAGCCATGGTGGAGGTTGGTCTGATGGTGCTGCTGCAGCTCCCAGTAGTTCCTCATTTTCATCCATTATAATAATTATATTTTTTAATAGTCACTTCTGCTGCTTTGTTTTAGGCTTTGGCACGTCCGGCTATTGTTTTTATAGTGGGGCCATGACTTTTCTTGACAGCGGTTTTTTTGTTTTGTTGTTTTTTTGTAACTGCTAACAAGTTAACGTTTCTCACCGACACGAACAGATGCGCTGTTTACACAGCTTAATCTTGCTTTCAGTCTTTGAGTTCAATACTGGCTTGCTTACTTCTCTGGACCGTACTTTTCCTTCTTTTTGTCCTCCGCCTTACTTTTATTGGAGCGATTCATCCGTAGCAACCAAGACGTCCTTCCGTGTCTTGAATCCGGTCCGGAACAATCCCACTTCTGACACCAGTTGTTACGACGGCCACGGATGGATTGTAAAGGTGCAGGATAATAACTACTCCAGGAGGGAGTAATGTCGATCTTCTTTTAATGAAGATAACGGAACCGGAGTACAACTGGATAGTTAAAATGCTCTAACGCCAATGGAGACGAACTTTACGCGTCCACACCAGTCAGTGAGCATCAAGAACTGAAACAAAACATTCCTCCCAGAACACACAACCGCTGCATGCAGAACAAAGTAACAATGAACAGTAACGCACTTAAGCTCAGATCAGCCTAGTCAGTATGGAAAATAATGCAGAGATAAGCAGATGCATACAAGTACTACAATATGTTCCCAACTGTGGCTAAAGCTGCTGCTAGCTGGTTTACTCTCCGATCGGAGGCTGTTTATTTTATACACAGTCAGAGAATGGTGGATTGACAATGAGTAATAACAGCTATCTAACACTTAAATGCTGTTATTATTAACCTTACCTGTTATTATATCCTTAAGATAATGAGTATCCGTGAATTTTTCAGTCAGGTTTCCCGAAGCAAAATCACACCGGAAGTAAAGATACACCGCTTTGATTTATGGCGGCCATTGTCTGACTTCACTGTGAAAAGGGTCTATTGTGGGGTTATAGCATATTATATTTTTAATCTCAATAGTAAATTGTTAAACAATCTGGTAAATTCAACTTTTGGGGGTCAATAATTTATATTTTGCAGAATTGTTCATACTTTAACATGCAACCATCCAATCATCTATTAAGTGTATGCTTGATGGATGAAAAAGACCAAATGTTCTTTTCCATCCATTTTTTGTAAAATAATGACTTATTGCGAAGTAGTATGAATCTGTTATTCCATATGACAGTGGAGTGTGGAAAGTATTTATCTACATGGAGCATTTTCAAGTATAGTGACACTTGTTTATGGAACTCTGATAGTTGAATGGGCAATGTATGTATACTGAAATCAGCTAGAAGTAGCAGCTTATGAAGTCATTTAACAAAACTCTATATTTATTTGTTAAATATATAATTGGGGACACAATACCAAAATAATTGAGAATTTTTTAATCCTAAGAGTTCTGATAAGGCTCTCGAAGTCAATTACTTTCAGACCACTATCTATACTTTCTTTGACCATGTAACCTTTCCTTAGGTAGTGTGCTCTGTTTCTCCAAATAAAGTTCATGTTCATTTGATTGATAGTTGTAATTAATCTATTTGAGACAGCAATGCTACAAGTTGAATATACTAATCTCGACAAATTTTCCATTTTTGATGGGTAAGTTGGTCTTAAAATAGGTTTATTTGGAGCCATGAATTATGTTTGGAATTACATTCTTCAATTTTATTTTCAAGAGTTAACAATTATATGGGTTTACACCCAACTTGGAATTTTGGACAATTTATTGTTTTAATTTAGTTTAACACGAGACACTCTGGCACATATGCCACAATTTGTACTGTTATTTTCTTTGTGCAAGAATATTGTGACTGTTATTTTCTTCTTCCTATGTTTTAATTTATGCTCCCCTTGCCAAATTTTGTGATATGTTAACAATTATGTGTAGTTGTTTTTTTTACTGAAACAAATAAAGAAGCAATAATAATAATAATAATAATAATAATAATAATAATAATAATAATAATAATAATAATAATAATAATAATAATAATAATGGCAGTTCCTGTCTATGGTTCCTGTTTGCGGCAGAAGCTGCGGAAGATATTAACTGACGGACTTCCTTTCAGTCCGTTAGGTAAAAGCAGCCCGTCAATCTGATTCCAGTGGCGTGAACTGACAGAGTTTGAGGGTATTTATTACATTTGCAATTGAAAGTTTGAAAGTTTGAAGAAGAAGCCTTATGATATTGATTTATATTTAGCTCTACTATTTCAGACGTTTTTTAAGGAGGTTGAAGGGGGTATTACAATAAGTCAGTTAAGTTAAATAGTGTACTTTGAAAATACATACATTCACGAAGTTAAATATGTGACCTTAATTCCGTGTATATTAACTAAAAATCCTAAACTCTAAACAATGAAACTTACGTTAGAATTAATTAGGTTGTGCCTTTATATTTTTCATATCTAGGGTGTTTCGTAGCTGAGGATGTGGACTAAAGGTCATTGTCCAAAGGCGAGGCTGGTAGCAAAGACGGCCACCAAACTGTGGTCCAGCAAGCCCCCAGAACCTTCCCGCCCTGTCCCTTCTGCTCAGCCCCGGCCACAAGTCCAAAAACGCAGACGCAGGCAAGGACGGGAAAAGACTATTCTGTCAGCTCAACATAATGTAAGCCAAGTATACTAAGCACACTGACTGAACTTCTGCAACATTATTATTATCTATAAAATGAACAATCAACAAAACAAAAGAGACCAGATATCAAGGTTAATAAGACAAACATTAGATTTTTCAAATCATTCAATCAACTCAGTAAAAACGACCTTTTTCAGGTACAATTTTATTGGGGAAATATCAAAATACAAAGGAAGAAGCTTACAATCATACTAAAAAGCAAAGACTTTATAAAGTATATTTCATGGGATGAAATATAAATATCTGGTCTATCAACATTTTAAATAGTCAGAAAACTAACTTTAAGTGCATAAAATGCACAACAGATTAAATTTGGTCAATGCTAATAGACAAGTTGCGTCCCAATGATTTAGCAGTTTGTGGAAGCACCCTTAGTGGCACTAATATGAGGTAGCTGTACAGAGATAGCTACTCTCTAGTTAAGAGATGCTTGTTAGAGGTGTATGTATGGACTTTTAGTTCACTGATGATTTGTCCATTGGAGTTATTAAAGTATTCTGAATCTAAAATCTTAGTCATGTAATGGATATTGAGAGCAGGATCCAAAATGCAGAAGGCACCAGGTAGGGAGGATACAGGAATCAAGATGACTCGACTTTATTTATGCTGCAACTGAAAAACCATTGGCTTCAGTAAATTTAACCTTCACTGAAGGTTAAATTATTCACCTAAGGCAGGTGTAATGAATGGCAATGAGAACCAGGTGTGCCCAAGACATAAATTAAAAAACATAGATTAGAAGAAGTCAAAAGTGCCACTACCTAGCAGTATCTGGGACACTCGTGGGAAGTATGGCCACAGTCTTAATTATTTTCTTTCTAGGTGTAAAACGATAGACTTCAAATTGTCAAGAAATTGCTTTATACCCCTTTTCAAAATACAGTTGCTTCTCGAATGTCATTGGTGGCTTCATTCCTTTGTAGCATTGTGTTATTGCAAAACTTGCATACATACAGACCAGAAAAATAAACTAAAACTACTTTATAAAAGCATTTTCACTTGATAGTGATTAGAGCAAGATATCCGTGCTTTCTGTGAATCTATCCATCCATCCATTTTCTATACACCCTTGTCCTTATTAGGGTCGGGAGGGTTGCTGGTGCCCATCTCCAGCTAACATTCCAGGCGAGAGACGGGATCCAACCTTGACAGGTCACCAGTCTGTCGCAGGGCAACACAGAGACAGACAGGACAAACAACCATGCACACACACTCACACCTAGGGACAATTTAGAGAAACCAATTAACCTGACAGTGTTGACTGTGGGAGGAAGGCAGAGAACCTGGAGAGAACCCACACATGCATAGGGAGAACATACAGACTCCATGCAGAAAGACCCCAGGCCAGGATTCAAACCCACAACCTTCTTGCTGCAAAGCAACAGTGCTACCAACTGCGCCACTGTGCAGCCCCTTTGTCCGAATCTATCTATAAATCTATCTATTGGAACAGGAGCTGCTGAATACATGTTTTTGCTTTCAGAAAGTTGGAGATCAAACATTAAACTGGAGTGAAAAACAGAAAATAGCACACACGGCTCAAACACCTGCTGGGACAAAGAAAGGGATACAAATGGCTAATAGGATATAAAATAATTATATATCTAAGCAAGCCCAAGTACAGTACAATATTGCACCAATTTTTGATCTATGCTCACAGCATCTTCAAACATTTTTCAGTTAGAAGTTAAAATTCTATTGTACAACAAAGTAATTATCAGAAGTATTATTAACTGTGACTGGGTATTTAGAAAATGCATGTGTAATTAAATTTTTCATGTAGTGAAGTAACGTCAAGCAATGCCTTACTTAGTAACTTATCCTGTGAATTAAGGGGTTGTATTTACTGTTAGACCGCAGTTTATTTTAATTGAAAAACACAATTTCCTTAATAGTCCTGCCAGTACACATTGATGTTATGTGACCATGATCAAATAGACTTGAACAACAACAAAAAAAGGGGTTTTGGGAAGAGTAAGTAAAAACACAAGTCCATGTCATATATTTGCTGAAGATACTTTGAAAAATAAAAGCTCAGTCCCACCAAGAACAATCCAGATACCTCATAAACATATTAAAATACTTTCTGATAAGTTACTTTTTTTTCTTTTCAGGAAATCTGATTTTCCTTCCAAATATTGGCCAGACAGGCAAAGTATGAGTCAATATTGGATGACCACACAATATTCCTCTGGAAAAAAAATCCTACATATAACACTCACAAGGACGCTTGTTTTATATTTGGCATGTTACTGAACAAATTTTCACACTCACTCCTTGTTTATGACAAAAACAATTTTATGCAGCACTTTGCAAGCCCAATGGTTATAGACAAGCATGATTAAACTTGAGATTTTTGTAGTTTCTTTACACTACAAGTCTGTCTAAATGATATTGTGACAGTTTAGGTGCAAATGTAGGTTTTGTTTTGAGTATACACACGGACAAAATTGTTGGTACCCCTCGGTTAATGAAATAAAAACCCGTTAATTCATGGCCATGTCTTGATTTAACATGTTGCTTTGGTCACATTTTTTTCAGGGGTGCCATCATTTTTGTCCAGCCCTGTTTCATGAGTTTATTTTTTAACGTAATTCTATTGAAGCATGTTTGAAAAGCAATGTCTGACTTTCATTTGATCATTTTCATAAAATTTTTATTCATTATTATCTCGGACCATTGGGTTTTTCTTTCATTAACCAAGGAGTACCAACAATTTTGTCCACATGTGTAATTCGAATCTATTCACTAAGACTTTATTGTATCCACAGAGACACTGCTAAGAAACACATGCCAATCATAAATTTAGGTTGTTCAGTATCATCTCACAACAACAAATGATCCAACTAACTTTGTATTTTGGTGATATTGGAGTTTTGGATTTCTGCCTGTTAATACATTCATTCATCTTTGTTATTAATTTTATCTATGATGTGTTCAAATTGGTCAGGAGAGATTGCCTCATCGTGTGGATCAGACATTTTCTTTATGTATTCTTCCGCCAAACATGACCGGTACTCTTCATCAGGGTCATGCTCTAACTGTAGCTGTACATGACGCTCTGATTCAATGGTAACAGTCAAAAACAGGTTTCATTAACAATCTGATGCTTAACATTTATCAAAAATATTTTTGAAAAGTTTTCATTTTGTCATTTGCTAGAAGGTTGCAGGGTCACAAAGTTTTGTGGGTGTTTGGATGTGACCATGCTGGAATTGCAACTCAGGTATGACAACTTTGTCTTTTTTTTTTTTTTTTCCTATGGCATAGGCCTGTGTGATGGACTGAAAATTAACTTAAACTTAGATTTATGACAAAGACTGACATCATTTTATAGATCATTTTGGTGTTTTTAAAAAATAAAGAGTTGTTTTTGTCTTTTTTGACTGTAAATGTAGGCTTTGCTCATGTTCCTTAAGACGCCGCGCTACTAGTACAGTTTGTAGTCTCCACTCCATCCAATCTGTAACAAGAAGTAGACTCTGAGGCTGAGAAAATGGAGGAAATTTCAAATATTGAAGTGGCAGTAGTGCTAGTAGAAGCAAGACTGTTTGTCTGCAGCCTGGAGACTTTCCGTGTCTTAGCAGTTGTCGCATGGAGTTTGTCAGGTGATTTTAAGAATAGAATTAGAATTTGTCACTGAACATGTACATTAAGATAAAATCCAACAACAAATGTATAGAATATAAACATAAATATGATGATATTTACAAAAGCAACTAATACTTGTATGTGGTATCCTGGACACATCTAGGAAAGGTCACAAATGTTCCATATTTTCTCCAATTTTGAATAAAGCATTACATTGTGTTTTGATTGAGTCAAAGCCTTACAAATGTCTTGGCACCCTAAGACAAACTTATAGAAGTTATTGAAGTTGTTTATGTGTTTTAAATTGGAACATTATCTCCCTGTTATGATATCTCTTGGTGTACTTCAGTTTGTCCAATAGGTCAAAGGTTGTATGATTTTTCCAAGATTTCTGTTGAGACAATATTCTTTGAAATAAATTGTTACCTCTATATCCCTCCTTGTGCTGTCTAGGAGGCAGGAATATTCATCGTGTGAGACACAATTACTATGAAAACAATAAAGAGGCAATTGAAATAAAACTACAAGAAACTGTTTTTTTTTAATAAATCACTTGAAAAAGAATAAAGGAAAATGTAATAATAATTTTGACTACCACTGGGCAACAACGTTAAATCAGTACAGGGCCCTGAAAATGTCGTATTTCTATAGATTTCAACAAAATCTTGACTAAAACAACTTTGACCCTTCTGCTTCTGACACAGGTGAAATTTGAAAATAAAGTATATTTTTCTAAAATGAATTGATAGCAGTTAATGGTTCAGGGTTTCCTTAAACAACAACAGAACCCCATGATGCCTGGGAAAATATTCCCACTGGCAAAACTCTGAGACCTGATGACTCCCTGCAAAATTCTAGAAAGAAGTTCAGCCAGTGCTGATCTGCACACATTTCATAATTTGGCTTGACATATTAACTCATTATATTATAAACCATGACCATGTTTGCTATATCTTTGTTTTTTGTCTTTTCTGGAGAAGAATTCTTACAGGAAGTCTGGAAATGGAAAAATGAGTAAATTTTACTTTTTGATATTTCTTCAAACCAATTTGGGGTAACAGTTACTTTGAAGGGGTGTGTATAAGTTTGACATGACACTGTCATAAACATGACAGAATACCTGACATGAACATGAAGTCTTCATGAATGTTTATGACTGTTATAATTAAAGGCACTTTTTAATATCTGATTCGGTTTTACCTCAAGTAGTGAGCTTTTCCATTACATAGTTTGTTCCTCGCTAATGTGAGCGTAGCGTGACCATGCAGCAACTGTGGTCAACTCTTTGCTGATGTTTGCAGTGACACAAAGGAGAACTTTGAGGTTCTGCTTCAGATGAACTCAGATAAACCCAGATATTTTATTTTGTTTGCATTGCTGGCCCTAACATAAGCTGCAAAACACTCCCCGTTCAAAAATTGTCTTCCTGTTCCTTGATGATGGTCTGACTGGTTAACTGTTAAGTCAGGATGTCATACAGCTGTAATAACAAAGTGTATGATGACTCTAACTCCTACGTCTGACATGGTTCAGATATAGATGGACGCAGGGACTGGAGCAGTGAGTTCAGAACCTGTGTTTATTGAGGGATCTGTCATGAAGTGTGGTTGAGGTGGTGAGGAGATGACGCAGGCGGACCCAGGATGTACGAATATGATGGTTTTAATAAAGATGATGCTCGAAACAGTCCAAAACAGGCAGCACGGCAGAGAGACGGGCACACAGCCAAATA
This sequence comes from Poecilia latipinna, assembly GCF_001443285.1. Classification (NCBI taxonomy): domain Eukaryota; kingdom Metazoa; phylum Chordata; class Actinopteri; order Cyprinodontiformes; family Poeciliidae; genus Poecilia; species Poecilia latipinna. The sequence continues at coordinate 24,940 of NW_015114509.1, forward strand.
CCGGTAGCAACTGACACACAGGACTGGAAACGAGAGCTAACGCTTTCCAGGACTTAACAGTTCTACTAGAGCGAACGCAAGACGTAAGACCTAACTTAGACAAGGATCCGACGAGGAACACAGACAACAGGTGGGTTTAAATACACACGGGGTAATCAAGGGAATGAGACACACCTGGGAAACAATCAACGGGGAAGACGCAGAGACAGACTCACAGGGAACAGGACTACACAGAAACTCAAAAATAAACACACAGAAACACGGAACATGACAGGATCGGCTTTTTCACAGTCAGACAGGACAGGGTCAGAGCCAGTGAATCCAAATCTAGATCAGGCAGTTCCTGACCTTTCTGTCTGGCCCTGTCAGATCTCAGGGTCAGACTGAGAGCCATAAAGACTATTGCATATTTTTGGCAGTCTACATGCAAGTTGGTGCACTGCTGCCTCTGTCTGGTAGAGATGGCGAAACAGCCTTAAATAATGTCATGTTTCAAATGCAAAGTTCATAAGCGCTTTGTAGACACCTTGCTGGAATACTGTAGGATTAATTAGATGAAAAAAGTCAAGACTGACAACAAATGACACAGTAATTTAACATTAACACATAAAGCTACATAACTTTTTAAAGTTTGATAATTACTGCATGTCATAATATATATAGAACATATGATTTCTTGGTTAGTGTCAAGTTGTGATAACAAAGACATTTTAAACAATTTCAACTTTGCATTAAAGTGTCGTTATTTACTGAATGACAGTTAATGACAACAGTTATAAACATTTATGAAGACTGCTTCATGTTCATGGCAGGTGTTGTGTCACCTTTGTTGCCATCCCTTCAAATAAAGTGTTACCCAATTTGGTTGAATGATGTGCTCAGTGTTTGCTTCTGTCCCCCTGACCTCTTCTCCTATGTCCCAGGAAAGGAGAAGAGATTTATCACCAGCTGAGGAGGCTTGGTGCTTCTCTGGACTGGAGCAGAGCCTGTTTCACTATGGATCCAGTGAGGCTTTTAATGACATATATTCCTACCATGTGATACTATTTTTTATAGTAAGAGCCTGTACTGTCAAAATATCTGTAATGAAATAGTATGATACCAATTAAATAGGTGTCATACTATTTAATTGGCTACAAATAGATATATTCTAGAAACTCAACAAACACACTTGCATTTTTATTGTTACTGGTCTGTGTGATACTATTCTCTGTATTAGGACAGAGTGGTTTAAATGAAATCTTGCACACTGCAATTTTAATCATTGGACTTCAAGAACATGTATTTGTCAGTTTTAGCATATGGGTTATATGGCTCATCCCATGTTGTGAAATAATTACAATTTTACATAATTCATACTAAACCACATATTACAGATTCCACAATGTCACAAAAATTAGACCAAAATGGAAAAGTGTAAAAACTGAAGAATCTCAAAGTAGTCCTTTCAGCATATGGCAATGTCTTTTATTCCAGGTCTGCAGTCTCCCCCCAAAACCACACAAAGCTTACAAGTCCCAAGTTTCCACTTCCTGATTTGCCAAAAGATTTTCCAGAACTTCCTTGAGGCCAACCAAACATCTCTCTTCATAGCCTCTCTGAATTCCTCCCATATCAAAATCTACTACCTAGAGTTGACAACTCTGTCTCTACACTCTTTGTCCAAGACGTAATTCTACGGGTCTCATGATATTGTAATATTAGTCATCAACCTTTGGCTTATGGTAGCCTGCTACTAAGCCATGAACCATAATATTTATTATTGACATCCCATGACAAACAACATTGACATAGATGTCCATTATAAAGACACAATTTAGATTCAGTTCAGGTAGGCTGTTCTTTCTGATCTCACACCTCCATGTACATCAGTCGTTGCCCACATAGACATCCAATTCCCTCAGAAGGATCACAGAATCACTTTATGGCACTGCTTTCACAACACCATCCAGATCTAGTATTCTAAACATCTGTTTGGTGCATCAGAGAGGTAGCATTCCATGTCCCAGGAAGCACCTTCTGCAACCAAGAATGAGACCACCAAGGTAGACTGCACCCCTTTGTCTCCTCCCACAAGTGCTGAACCCATGGGAAGGGGAATCCATGTTTCCTCTTCGGTCTTTACCATGGGATCCATGGTAAAGACCCAGCCATTTGTTAAAATTGTTACTTTCTTGTGTCTGAGTATGAGACGATCTGAAAAAAATCAAGGTTCTCTGTTTCCTTCCACTGCTAACTACAGAAAAACACCACTTGTATTTTTTTTCTTTTCAGAGTAGTGCATTTCTTCAGACAGCAATAGTAGCACTGGGAGGAGGTATAGAAACTCCATCTTTTCACATATTATCCGTCTCCTACAGTTACAACATAGTGGCTATATAGATGTACATAGTTATTTAACCTTTTTTTAAACAGTTAAATTAATTGAAAACAAATTCACATTTTTGACAATATTGATTTTTTAATGTTCAGAAAACATTACACCATATAACAATATCATACAGCAGAAAACAGAAGAATCACAATACTTGTTATTGTACAGAAGCATAACAAAATTTAATTTCAGTACCACCCATCCAAAGAAGACAGAATCACAAAACAAAAACAGGAAAGGAAGCACTGCCCCTTTCAT
>NW_015114509.1:31125-51390 GCF_001443285.1 Poecilia latipinna
GAAGACCAGGACACACTGGAGGGACTATGTTTTTCTGCTGGACTGGGGAACGCCTTGCGGTTCCCCTGGAGGAGCTGGGAAGAGGGAAGTCTGGGCTTCTGCTTAGACTGCTGCCTGAGACTAGATCCCGGATAAGTGGAAGATGATGGCTGGATTTAATGAGGGAACCCAGTCTCTATCATTGTTGACAGACTATTTTCATCAACAGTTTTTTTCTTCCTACTAACAGCAAATACTGATTTTTACTGTAAATGCAAATATTTTCTGAAGCTCTGCTGACTTCAATTCAATTGATTCAGTTGCTGCGTCGTGGACAGGGTTGATCAGATCTCTGGGATTTTTTTCAGTCAACTTACTAAGAGGTATTTGTTCTTCCTTGTGTGGGAAGCAGCAAGCCCATTTACTACATAAATTTGTATTTGTATATGGTTTCAGTATCTACCGAATACAACATATTTCACTGTCTTATTTTTGTATGATTTCAGGGTTTTAGCAGAGCTGTAACTGAGGCTTTTGTCAGACACTGCTCAGAGGGTTTGGTCAACTGGAGCTGTGCTCTTCAGTCTGCAATCTCTGACAAAGAGGTAAGAAACTCTTTACATCAGACGTTTTTCTCTGTCTTTATTTTGCCTCAGTTTTATGATTTCAACTGGATGTTTCATAATAACTTCAAACCCAATTTTCCAAATTTAAAAGATTTTTGACATGCAGCTCATTTGTCATTGACTAAGACCATGAAAAGGAACATTATTATTTCTTTCAGGTTTCAAGAGTGATTCTGCGAGTGACCAAAGACCATTTCTCTGTTCTCATCCTTTCTGGTTGAACTTTTAGTCTCATTTTCATTTTGTCAGTGCTCTCTCAGGCATCATGAGGCTTTTTTTTTACAGCCCACTGAAGTTGCTCAAGTAGTACAACTAATCCAAGACGGAACATCAATGCAAGCGGTGGTGAGAAGATTTGCTGCGTCTCTCAACACAGTGTCCAGAGCATGGATTAGATGCCAGGAGACAGGCCAATACACCAAGAGAGGTGGAGAGATTCCATTGGAGGGCTTCCAGCTGCGGACCGCTACCTTGTCCTTTGTGCAACGAGGAACAGGAGGTCCACTGCCAGGGCCCTACAAAATGATGTGCATGTTTTTACTCAAACTGTCAGAAACAGACTCTGTGATGGTGGTATATAGGGCCTGTGCTTACAGTCCAACACCGTGCAAGACGAATGGTGTTTGCTAGTGTTAAATTCAGAGGATTTATACTTAAAAAAATGTCTGCTCATTTGGTTTTCCTCTGAATCAGCCCAAGTTCATGAAGTTGTCGCTTGTATCAACAGTACCATAGACAATGATTTCTATTCAACGTACAATTATAGTTTATTTAACAATCAAATTCCTACAGTTCACACAATTCATCATAAAAGCCACAAACCAGAAACAAGAACATATTTACCTTACACACTGATAATTAGACCATTACAAAATACAGGGAAGGATCTCACAGATGCACCATTCCCCAGAGACCTCATCTCTGATAATCCTGGAGCGATCTGAACTAAAGGTTTGGTTCCTAAACTTTTAAAGGAAGGGCGTGTTTTCCTTCTCTGCTGTATTCAAATTAGGGGTCTGTCCTTGGCTAAGTTCATTTAAATCTAGTTGACCATGTTCCAGTAAAAGCCTGTTTTTTTAAGATCAAAGAAGCGTTATTTTCTTTTGTGATGTTTTTTTTATGACCCTGTCCTGAGAGGAAGCTCTACTCTGGCGACAGGACCAGATTGTTTTTACAACACCAGCTGTTAAAACTTATCCAGATCAGCCAAAGGTTAAACACACAAAGAGTTTCAACCCCCTTCAGATGCTTGATCAGATCACAGAGAGACTAGTTGTGTTTTAAATTATCGAGAACTACCAACTAAATTATTTTAATTAAACTTATTGCATTATGTTTTAATAGAACTATCCTACAAATGAGATTATGCCGATTAGACCATGGAGGCAATTTGGAACCAAATTTTCTTATTTTAAAACGCTTTTAATTTTATTTAATATTTTGAACATATGATCAAGTTTAAAAACTAGCATATTTTAAATTTATTTTCCAATACTAGTGAGCAACAAAATTGGCAGATTCGCCATTGGCACCCTGCTCTTCACAGATGAAAGCAGGTTCACACTGCGCACATGTGACAGTCTGCAGTCACCATGGAGAACATTATGCTGCCTGCGACATCCTCCAGCATGACCGGTTTGGTGGTGGGTCAGTCATGGTGTGGGGAGGCATTTCTTTGGATGGTTGCACAGCTCTCTGTGTGTTGGTCAGAGGTGCCATGACTGCCATAAGGTACCAGGTGACATCCTCAGACCCATTGTGAGACCATATGCTGATGCAATGGGCCCTGGATTTGTTCTTATGCATGACAGTGCTAGGCCTCATGTAGCTGAAGTGTGTCAGCAATTCCTGTAAGATGAGGGCATTGATGTTATGAACTGGTCTTCCTGTTCCCCAGACCTGAATCCAATTGAGCACATCTGGGACATCATGTTTCGGTCCATCCACCAACGCCACCTTACACCACAGACTGTCCAGGACCTAACTGATGCTCTAATCCAGATCTGGGAAGAGATCCGCCAGAACATCTGCCGTCTTATCAGGAGCGTGCCCAGGCATTGTCGGGAGGTTATAGAGACACATGGAGGCCACATACACTACTGAGCCTCATTTAGACTTGTCTCGAGGACTATTCAGTAATGGTGAATCATGTTATTTTCCACTTTTATATAGAGTATGAATCCAGATCTCCCTGGTGTAATAATTTATGATTTACATTGATATTTTATGTTCACAATCAATTCCACTGTTGATAAAGTTTTTCCATTGAGAATGTTCCGAGTTCTAGGATGTGTTATGTCACTGTTTAACTTTGTGAGGATTTTTTTTTTTCTTTTTTTACAGGATTCATCCATTCGGAACTACTCGGTTGAATTCGGTATTAACCGGTCATCAATCCGGAAGTGTAGTTTCGGCTAGTAAGAACTGGAAGATGCTGTCACCATACATCAGCGACAGGCGCCTGTGAAAGAGCATTAGGATAGAAAAGCAAAGGAACCGGTGCAAAAGGCAACGGGAAACATTTTCTTTAATATATCTAAATTGTTGCATTGCGTTCTTTTTGGATTTAAAACAGTATCAGTGGATCGTCAGTCCCTGAGCAGACACTTTAGCAGCAACAGTTCTGGGAAGAGGAACCAGGAACCCTGAGCAATAATGGTGTTGGGCTGTGAAGGTGCGAGTGACCTGAAAGCTTCCGTGACAACGTACAGATATATGGTGTGATTGGAAGGCAGACGTTGGGAAGGGGCGGCTCGACTCATTGTTAGCTCGCTAAACAGCTAGCTTCTTGGTGCTTCAGCTGGATGAGCCTTAGGTCGAGCTCCAGAATCCCCTCTAACAAGCCAGATGTAAGTGGGATTAGTTTGCTGCATTCATGTCTTCAGCTTGAACAGGTTTGGAATGGAAGAAAATTCTGCTTCTCTGTTCAGTGCTACTTATCAAGCTCACAGCAGATGAGGTTTGACGATCCTGACATACCTCCTGAAAAGAGTGCTGCAGTCAATGTGTGTTTGACTGAACCATGTGATAATCCTAGTTCTCTTTCAAATTAGTGCCTCAGAGGAGCTATATTTGAGGCTAACATAGCAAACGGATGCGCTGCTCAGAGTAAAGGTACATAAATGGAGCAGGGAAAATGAGCAACGTCGGCCGTCAGTACTAATCACCCAGGACTGTTAGCGACTAGCTGGAACTCAGCTGTGAGATCCAACGGGTCAGATCCACGTTGTTGTCTGGAGGGAGGAGCGGACTGGAGAACAACAGTGTCAGCTGGTACAGTTTGAGTGAGGAGTAATGATCCTACCCCGTTCACGGTTGTCTTCTGTTTTGTGCGGAGCTTTATTAGCATCAGAAGAGAGCTGTCCTACAGACTTCAGGTATGCTAGCTATTATTTCGTAGCCGTAAACTTGACGTCTTCGTTCGCTTAGCGCTTTTATTAGACGCATTAGTTCCTGCTCACCTTAAGAGGCTTTGACGTGGTTTTGCCTTCAAATTGCTCAGATGCTCGTTGCTAAACAAAGTTGTTCTTTGCTACATGTGGTTTTAGACTGATTTTCACCCAACGATTCAATTTGGCAATTTGTGTTAATAAATTAGATATGGATGGGTCAAAGCAACATGCAGTCAACTGTAATGTATGGAGAGATGTAAGAGAAATCTACTCTCTGGTCCGTCAGTTTTTATAGACGCTTTTTGTTACATTAGATATAAATTATTTACTCGATTATTTCTCCGTGAAAAAGTAGAGAAGAGCAACTTTCACCAGACTGTTTAAGCATAAGTTTCTCTTTGCATGTCCGGATACATATATTTCTGTTACAACAAAAATGTAAAAAAAAAAAAAGGACTGGTTAATCATGTAATTCATGTGAATTTGGGGGAAATTGTCATGTTTAACAGATCAAACTCTGAATTGTTAAATGTTTCTACAGAAAATAAGTTGTGGTTGTAAAGAAGTGACAATGATACTGTTGGATGATGGTTTACTAGAGCACAGATAATTTAATTGGTCCCATCACAGAAGCAAGACACAGAGAGATGTCATATTCTGATTACAGTGATTATTCTTGTTGAACGTCTGTCTGTCCAAGATTATTGCTGTCCTATATTTGTCAGCAGTAATAGGTTTAGGTGTTTCTAATGCTGAGAGGCTTTCTGTGATAGTCAGTCTAACCCGTTCCTCCACTCACTTAAATCTATCTTACATCATTTTAGGTAAAAACAGATTTGAGTCAGGACTGTTCTACATGCTTTGTTTTGATTCTTCCTGCTGGAGGTGTGCTACAAAAGGAAAAATCAGTTTTAAGAAAAATTGTGCCATTGCTCGTCAACATTATCACATAAAAAAAGCCTTTGGTTTGTACGTCTGGGATGTTATGTAAAGTTAGAAAGCCTATTGTGCCATGTCTTAAAGTTATTTTAGCCAAATATTTTCAGTGATAATTTAAGGGTGGGGCTTGATTTAATAATCTACTGGTCAGTGTTCAGTGTTGCATAGAATCTGTTCTTATAAACTGTTATTTAAAGCTCAACTTTCTAATTTTGGGGGGGGGGGGGGGGGGGCTATGTGCTATGTTAATAGCACATAGCAGGGAGCTATTTGTTGAAATAACAGAATTGTAAAACTACTTTCAAAAAGGAAAATTCTTTGTGGTATTAGTTAGCTGGTTGTAAAACTTGGAGAAGTACAAACAAAATTGAAAGAATGTTAAGGGTGACCTCCAAGTAAACCAAGTGTGCTATCATGTCAAAAAATGTGCAACAAGAAATGAAAGCCATAACGGTGGAAACAGGAGCAACAATGTTTGTGATTGATCAGCTAAAGAAGGAAAAACANGGGAAAACCCTGTAATTTCTGTGTCTGTTTAATTTCTATTATGAAGGTTAGTAAAAAACCGTAACAGTAAATAATGTAGCATTTCAAGAACAAACAGTACAGTTCTGGGTTTTTTACTAAAACATGCCTGACTCCACGTTTTACAGCATGAAGAAAAAAACACAGAGAACTCAGTGGATAGCAGCAGTTTGCAATAGTGCTGTAGCGTTTCCACTTCTGTTCTAATTTAACGCCAAAGCAAAGAAACTGTGCATTCTGGACTTTTCTATTCCTAACCTAAACCTTTAAACTAAAATTAAGAACAACCTGTACATTTCTCATGGCTTTGGGAATTTAAACATTACAAAGTGCAACTAGCTATAACTGTCATGAAGAGGAATCTAACAAAGAACCAAAATTCAGACAATAACTTGGGAGGATCAAGGTGGCAATGAATTGGTGGAAAACATTATGAAAATATACAGTAAACAAGAAAGAAAAGAGTGATGAGAGACATGGATACCAGGTGGATACAATCAACAGAATGCTGAACAAGTACCAGGTAACTAAGGAAAAGCTGAATAATGGGCACAAGAGAAACTGATATGCACATGTTCTAACTGAGCAAAAGCTAATAGTCCTTAGCTAATTAAACCAAATTTAACAGAAAAAGACACAAATTAGAACAAAGAAACTGAAAACAAAGGAATAAACTAATATAGAGAAATCATAACAACAATAACACAAATTAAAATACAAACACAAGTGAAAACAAAATCCAAATAGTATTGGCACATGACAACTGCTATACAATATACAATGTTTAGTTAAAAAAAACTTGGAATTGATATAAATTATTACATGCAAATTGTTTCTTGGCAAATAGTATATTGATATTGACTACAAATTAAAAGCTGAGACATGTTTGTTTCTAAATTATTAATATTTTCAAACTGTTTGTTTCATTAGGGAAGAAACTTCAATCTTAAAAGTGTTCTCATTCCTGAGCTGTATGCAGCTAAATGTCTTAAATATAAATTAACAAAAAGTGTGTAAAGTTTTTTCATCACAAAATCCCCCACTCTTCAAAATAAGAGGCCAACATCACTAACCAGATCGATAATTGTTTTGATAGAGAAGTATTTCTAGATGACAAAAAATATCACTAGTAGGTGTGATAGAGTAAGAAAGAAACAATAGTTATACATGTAGTTATACATGTAGCTTATTCCGAAAAGAGTAAGTTCAAAATAATAATGTAAAAGTGTTAGGATTTGAGTTTTCTGTGTTTATTGTGTTTATTCTGCTCCCTAATTGTTTCCCAGGTGTGTCTAGTTCCCCTGATTACTCCCTGTGTATTTAAGTCCACCTGTTGTCTCTGTCTCTTGTCAGATCCTTGTTGTTTGTAAGTTGTCGTTGTCGCATGTCAGTTGTTGCACACAATTGTACTGAGAAGTCTTGTGTCGACTTAGCTCTCTTTTTCAGTCTTTAGTTTTCAGTTGCTACCGGTATTTAGCTGCTGCTAAGTTTTCTGCCGTGCTTGCCTGAACTGGACTGTCTGAGCTGTTCTTAATTAAATCTTCATCATCACCATCTTCACCTGTGTTCATTCTCACCACCACAAACCACATCATGACAGAAATTCAATTTGTGAGATAGTTCATTCTGTGAAAAACAGAAGTCCAATGAAATTCCCAATCAAATCAAATTGATTTATATATATGTTTAAGACCAACTGCTGTTGGCCAAAGTGCTGCACACAAAAACAACAAACAACAGTAATTCCAACATAAAGGGAAATGCAAACACAGTATAAGAGACATAGAAGCATAAAAAGACCCAACAAATGAGTACACTGTAATACTCATTGACTACACTGTAATAAGTGTACTCAAATGTAATTTAAGAAGTGACTTCTTAAAACCCAAACATTTGCTCTTTATTTAGGTGCAGCAGTTCTCTGAAACAGTGATTATTCACAAGAAAGCTACATCTTCAAGCATTTAAGAGTTTATTTTTTATGTGTTTTTTAAACTGCTATTGTTACTCTTGTTCTTAAACAATCAAGTACTATTTTATCATTTTCTGGACAGTGAGATGTTTTGTTTGTTCTATAATAAAATGTGCAGTGTTCCCGATGCATTTACATGTACAGAAGTACAACTATTGGTGCTTTTCTAAACACACTATTAACACTTTCAAATCTGCATAATAAAATGGGAGATGAAAAATAATTAACAAGCATGCAGAATTTAAAACAAAAAGATGAAAACATTTTGAGCAGATTTGGTGGTGTGACATGTAACAATCGGAAATTGACATATAATATGGTGGCATATTAGATAATATCAGGTGACCAATCCAGTTCCAAAAAACCTGACTCCTCAGAGAAAGTACAATCCACAGCTTCAGACGACCTTCTGCTGCTTTCTTGGGCTCAAATGATTCACTTCTACCTGGAAGTAGCAGCACACAGCGTAAAGCAAAGCTGATAGATGTGTCCATACCTGCTTTAGGATCCCAGCAGCCATCTCATGACCACAGTCGAATATGACATGAAATTCCTTTCCCCTTTTCATCTCCTTTAAAAGAGGCTTGGCGTCCTTTGTCTCTGCAGGCAGCTGGCGGATTTTTAAACGGATGTTGTACCGGGATGGTGCCTTTATTAGCTCTTGCAACCGAATAAGACCTGAAAGACAAGCACAGAAGCAGATCACTTTCAATATAATTAATCACAGCTATTTCATCAAGCAAATTTATTGGAAATTTTAAATCGTAGTCCCTCCTGTTGTCCTCGGGTCATTTTGACCCGAGGACAACAGGAGGGTTAAATTTGGTAAATTACTTTACTGATGTAACAATTGCTCTTTTGTTTTGCACCATTTAGTGTATTGAAATTACAGACATTTCTAATGATACATCCAGAAAAACGACTTCCCCTGTCTCTGCCTCTCTCATCCCTCATTTCATGGCTCAGGTTATCCTGAGCTGGTCTCTGGAGTTATGCTGCTAAAGGCTTAGGCTGCTAGAGGACAAAATTATCACTTTTCCTCACTTTCTTCTTCTACTACTCTCCAACTTGTCCTTAGTTGGATTCTTCCTCTTGAGGCATGTCCACATTTTTCACACACATCCTGAAATGTTTTCGAATAAGTCGCCTTTCTCTTTTTGGAGATATGTAAAGTGTTTCAGGGGTGAAGTCATCAGCATTTGTCTGATCCATTGCTTGATACTTGGTTCTGTTTTCTTCCAGAAAAGTGCAATCAGTGTTTTAACTTGTAGTGGGTACATATCAATCAGTAACTGTTCATATTTGGTAAACAAAGTATGATGCCAAGTGGGATGCAGACACAGTATGAGAAAACCTAGATGTGGTACAATGTGCTTTGAGGCAAAATGCTGTTTTATCACTTTCCAAAACTTTTTAATTTCTCTGCATTCCCAGATGCAAGGAAATGGTGCCCCTCTTTCTTCTGAACATTTTGTACATATGTCTGGTATGTTGGGATTATGCTGAATACAGTAATATGTAATAGGATATAAAGTATTTAAGTTGACTGTTGTAACCTAGACTTCCGTTAACATAAGATCATTGATTTGTCTCCCATGAGAGAAATGTCATTATATTTGGGCCAGCAATGAATTTCTACAAAAAATTTAATATCTGGGTTTATTTGAGTCCAGCGCTGCACAGTGGTGCAGTTCGTAGCACTATTGTCCGTGCAGCAAGAAGGTCATGAGGTCTTTCTGCATGGAGTTTGCATGTTCTCCCTTAGCATGCACGGGTTCTCTCTAGGTTATCTGGCTTCCTCTCATAGTCCAACAACATGACTGTCAGGTAAACTGGTCTTTCTAAATTTTCCTTAGGTGTGAGTGTGTGTGTGTGTGTGTGTGTGTGTGTGTGTGTGTGTGCATGGTTGTTTGTCCTGTCTATCGTCTAAGTTGCCTTGCGATGGACTGGTGACCTAACTAGGGTGACGCTGTCTCCGCTGGCTGACCGCTGAAAATAGGCACCAGCACCCCTTAAAATCTCAATAGAATAAGGGTGTAATAAAATGGATGGATGGATGGATGGATTTGAGTCCATCAGGTTCTCCAATGCTGAGTATCCCTGCAAACATCAATGGAGAGTTGACCTCACCTGCTGCACACTTACAACCTGCCCAAAATAGTGAGGAACAAAGCATATAATGGAGATACTAACCGGTTAGTGCGCGACTCGTCAGTAAATAAGCAAATTTTAAATATGTCTAATTTCCTTTTACTCAGCTCAATAGTGCAAGCAAGTATCTAGCACAAAATACAAGTAACGGGTGTACCCAAACGTCCAACAGAATGTGGGTGAAGCCATCAAGAACAGGATATGTTTAAGCATGACTCTTATCTCCATCTGCTGATTTGTTTTCTTTTATGGACAGGGGATGAGTTTCTCTTCGAATAAAGCCTATAAAAGGCAGGGATCAATTCTTCTCAATTTACTGAACAGTTTCCTTTCACTTTTGATAAAGAATTTACACAATATGATTTAACTGTACAGATACTTATCACAATACTGTCCAAGCTACTGAATACCAGCAAAATATCTCCATGGCTCCATTTAAGGAGCCATGGAACACAACTCAGTCAGTTTCAATAGACAAAATATTTTCTCAGATGCTGATCAATTTTGTAATCAACTTGAATATAAGACAAACATAAATTATAAACAAATTTACTAGAGGTATGCTGATCGATCAGCCACCAATCATAATTGAACGATTTCCATGAAAAAGTGTATGATTGGTGATTGGCAATCACTGTTTCTTGTTGCCGATCACCAAAACCGATCATATTTATCTCACTTCTCAGCCTGCGTGTGCAGCTTATCTCCTCTTTCCTTCACATGGCGTAGGCATGCGTCCACAAATCCTGTCGTGTGGAACTATAACCATAGACATATATAAAGAATAGACGCCTCATGAACCGCTCTTCTCTATTGTCGCTGACGAGATTTAGGGCGGCCATCTTAGAGCGGTCGACTGCTTATATGTTTGACAGGCGCAATGAAGTATCAGCGCATTTAATCAATCATAACTCACTAAATATTAGGCAGATTTTCATGTTTGTTTGTTTTTTGCTGTAAACCTTATTCAAACAGCTATCATAGCTACATTTACAAGGATGTTATTTTAAAAAGTATTTTTGAATTGGATTGATACATGGTTCAGCATATTTAAATATTCTTAGCGGGGAAAACAGAATAGATTCGGAATAGAATATTTTGATACTGATCTATGATGAGCATTTTACAAAGTACACAACCAGTCATATATTTTAAATATATTATTTAGTAATAATACATATTTAAAAAATAAACAAACAAAATTATGCAATTATAGAGAAACAAAGATGATTAAATAATGATTAATACTGAATATGTATTAAACTACACATTTGTATGCACATGAGTATATACATAATGTCTACATAAAAATTCATGTTTTCCAGCCAAGGAGTTGTAGCTTAAATTCCATAGAAAATTCATGCGGGTCATTTTGGACCCACTCATGGAAGAATGGGGTAGTGATATAAAACATGCTATTTCTTAAAATGTATAAAAGGTAAATTAAAAATTTGAATTGCATATCAGTAACATGTTTCTTAAGGAATACCTGGAATATGAAGTGATTAAAACTTTTCATTACAAAGATATTGCAAAAAGATGACCTCACCAGGTCAAAAAGGACCCACTTACTAAGCATCAGAGGGTTAAAACATAAACAAGCATGGCGGGCCACCAGGCTTATAATACACAGATTTTCATAACTGTTGCTACTTGTTTCACTTTGCTTGAGGTTAGTGATATTAATGACACTGTAATAACACTTAATGGCATCTTCATAACTAGTGCTACTTGTTCCACTTGATTTAAGAGGGATTATTAATAATGGTTATGAAATCATTTGACAGAGTAATAAAGCTTAATGAAATCTTCATTGTTGGTCCTACTTGTTCTGCTTTATTTCAGGTAGGGGGAAATATTAATTATTGTTTTGTTAAAGCTTTTGACAGTGTAATAATGACATTATTATGACTGCTTTTATGACAATGATTCTTGGTTAATGTCAAGTTGTCATAACAAAGACATTTTGAATAATGCCAACTTTGTATTAAAAATGCCATTATTTACCGAATGACACTTAATGACAACAGTCATAAATATTCATGAAGACTTGCTCACATTCATGGCAGGTGTTATGTCATGTTTGACAGTGTCATGTCGGTCTTACTCACACCTCATAAAATAAAGTGTTACCAAATATGATTACTTTGATACTTTGAAATGCAAGTGTTAATGAGAAACTTCAATAAAACAGTTTCTAAGGAAACCCAGCAGATTATATTGTGTCATAGACTTAACAGCAATCTCTCATACTGAGCATGCATAGAGCAACAGTGTCTCTAGTAGTTCTGAAAACCTAAGTCATCATCAGGATGCAGATCCTGGAAAAGGCAGCAAAATTCTGAGTTATATGCTTCACCATGTTGATACTTTAAGGCAGTGGTTCCCAAACTTTTTCTCCTGGGGCCCCCAGCGGTTTCCAAACATTTTCTGGGCCCCCCAAATGGATTACAAATAGCTGCCTGGTTGAACGACGTGTGCGTGCGTGTGTGTGTGGTGCGTGCGTGCGTGTAGTGGTTATAAAACTATTTTAGATAACTAAAAGGGAAAACAAGATCTAGTGATCGGCGATCGATTATTTTGGTCTTTCAAGTTCAGCGCTACAGATCGATACAGTAAAACAAGTAGCCTAAGTTTAATAAAGTTTAAAATGTATTTTTTTTAATGTTACTTTTCCGGTTATGTTTGTTTAAATTCTTGAAAAGTTCAACCTTTTTAGATTTAAATTTTGAGAGTTTAATTGTTCAAGTCTCGCTCGATTGGTTTTGTCTGATCGGATGTAGGGGAACACGACGCTTCTGCTCCTCCATTACAACAATGGAGATGAGAGTAATAACATCGTGTCCATGTTTTCATTATTCCCCTTTACAGTGTTAAGAAAATAAATTTAAAATAAGCTAGTTTTAAAACTTAACATGTCTTGATTCAAATGGCCTAAATTGTGGTTTTAAATCAGAAACTTATTCTGGCCTATTGACCTTTATTTTATCTGTAGTTACAGCAGATGGTTTGCTAGGATTGTTTGAACTGCCTTTTGTCTGTGTGGAAAACGATACAGGAGAAGTTCCAGCTTTTCACACTCATTTGTGAAAGGCCGTAAACACGGCAGGGGTTTTAGGCTTCAGATAGAGGGTCAGAGAAGGTCCTGGTTGGAGGAGCAAAGATACGCCTTGTTTGAATAAATTAAAGAAAAGAAGATAAAACTTTCTACACAGAAGTAACAAATCAGATTTGCTCTTGCAACTCTCCAAAGATGTCTTTGCACGTCTTTGCTTTTCTTCTTCTTTCTATTTATGTCAGGTAAATGAATGTATGTCTCCGTTGTTCTGCAGTTTCTGGTGTAAGTTTATGCATTGTCTTATATTGGATTAAACTCTGTAATTCTGTGACGTCCTTGTGGCTACACGTGGCCCGCCGAGAGGACCTGGGATCCAGAGGAAGAGAGAGCCAAACTTTTTCCAAAGTTAATTAATTTTGATATTTTCTTCCTTAACAACAGGTAAAGCAACTTACATATAAGGTGTGACTTTAAAGCTATTTCGTATGTTTGTTGAATGAACAGGGAGCGTTGTAGTAGCTGTGATAATTATAGTTTTTTTTTTAAGAGCTACTTGTTGGGAAGACTTATGGGACCAGGCTGGCAGCAATCGCCTCAGAGTGTCGGATCAGAACACCTATTAGCTTTATGTGGTATGTGGATGCGTAACAAAGCAGGAAGAGTCCCGTTCAATTTTCACTCTTTATATCTTTCACAGAATGTACATGAAGCAGGTATACATGGAAGTGTGTGTGGTTCTCTCAAACAGAAACATAACAGCATGAATAATAACAAAAAACTTACAGGTTTATAAACGCACACAGTCTTTCGGCTGCTTTTTTGCTGACTTTTTTTCTTCTCTGGGGGGTTACCGAGCTGCACACCTGTGATGCGTTCAGGGTGCATAGGAAATCTCCTACACAACCATACCCTTTTCTACAGCCGCTCCCAAATTTGGTGTGCAAATCTGACATTGATGGAATATGTCCTACACTTTAGTAGAATCCTGTGATAGAGCAGGCAACTTGATGAGATGTGCCACTGGACAAGTATAAGTCCGGTCCTTTACCTGGACGGTTGCAGCTCTGACGCAACCATCAACTCCAGGTAGGATGGTTTTTACTGTTCCTAGTTGCCAAAGTGCCCTCGGGGTTTGCAGATCCACAATGAGAACAACGGATCCAACAGTAATGTTCTCCTTATCTGTATGCCATTTCTGCCGTGTTTGGAGGGTTGGTATAAAGTGCTTCCAGAACTGGTCAGCCAGGACTTGTGTGTGTCTCCACCTCTTGCGACTAAGCATTTCTGATTCTGGGTAGAGCACTTGTGGCAGAGAGCAATCCAGCCGCCCCATTAACAAGGAGTAGGGCGTGATGGGATCTGGGTCTGCAATGTCCGAAGAGACATAACCCAACGGCCTGGAGTTAAGGATACTTTCCACCTCAACTAAGACAGTCCTCAACACTTCCTCTGACACGGTCTGAGTTCCCAATGTGGTACGCATGGCTGTTTTCACAGACCGCACCTCTCTTTCCCAAGAACCTCCAAAGTGTGGAGCACTGGGGGGATTGAAGCAGAATCGGATCTGTTCAGCTGCCAGTTGTTGTTGAAGATTTGACTCCATGGCACTGAATGCTTCTTGTAGTTCTTTATTTGCACCTCGAAAGTTGGTACCTTGGTCTGAAAAGAGTTCAAATGGCTTTCCTCTACGGGCAATAAACCGTCTGAGAGACATCAAGAAGGAGTCGACATCCATGTTCATCAACAGATCCAGGTAAACTGCTCGAGTTGTAAGGCATTTGAAAAGGATGCCCCACCTCTTCTCCACTCTTCTTCACCTCTTCTGCTCCAGGATGGAGAAGCTGACTGTCATAATGCTGGATTAGAAGCTTTGTCACCAGATGTGAGGGATCCAGAAGTACAGGATGTAGTGTTTCAGGACTCAATCCTTTGCATCTGCGGAGTCGACCTCCAACTCTAATCAGGTCAGTGGCCTCGTCATACTCAGGCGCGAGAGTAATTAGTCGGCTGCTGGATGGGATCGGCTTCTCTGACTTAAGTAGAGCAAATTCTCTTGGAAAGCTCTCCATTTGAGAATATCTCAACAGAGCCAGCTCTGCCCTTTCAAAGGCATCAGCATCAGGGTGATGGGTGTCATTGGCCGCCCCGTGAAGTGAGTGAGCAGTGGCGTTCAGGAGTTCCTCATAAGTGTTGAATGTCAAGAACTGGTGGACTAACTGATCCTGTCAGCAGGCCACAGAACATTGGCTTTCGTAGCTCCTCCACTTCTTCTTTAGTTTCTCCCACTGGAGCTTTTGGCCAAAGGCTGGACGACAACTGAAGAAATGCTGGCCCTCTGCTCCAGCGATTCTCACCAGCAAGCTGAACCAAGGTTTTCCCCCTTGTAATGTCATCTGTGGGGTTACTTCCTGAGTCGATGTATCGCCATGATACTGGAGCAGAGAGTTCTTGTATCTCTGCGACTCGGGTTCCCACAAACACTTTATACCGGCAAGAATCGGAATGGAGCCAATTTAGAACTGTGGTCGAGTCTGTCCAGTACACTGTATCCTGGATGTCAAGGGTAAGTTCCCTTTTTAGAACAGATGCCAACTGTGCACCTGTCAGGGTGCCACACAACTCTAGCCTAGGGACTGAGAGTTGTTTCTTGGGTGCAACCCGTGACCGCGCCGCCAAGAAGGAAACTTGAACTTGTCCTTCACCTTGGTCGGTACGCAGATATGCCACAGAGCCATAGGCGCGCTCTGAGGCATCACAGAACACATGAAGGCTTCGGCTACTCTTACTGCAATCCAAGTTTGGGTCAGTGTAACATCTCGGCAGTGTTATCTTGGGAAGATGGTCCAGTTCACCTTTCCATGAATGCCAGGCATGGAGCAGGTTCTCAGGTAAGTGAGGATCATCCCATCCTCTTTTTTTGTCCCAGAGGTGTTGCACAATAACCTTGGCTCTTGTTGTGTATGGGATAAGAAACCCTAGAGGATCATACTGCTGGGCAAGTAGCCGATAAATGTTACGCATCGTTGGCTCTGTACTGCAGCTCTGGTGATGCTTGTACCGCAGTGAATCAGTCTTACAGTGCCATACAAGTCCTAGAGTGTGTTCCTGAGGGTCGGCTGATCCTTGGGAGAACCACAGAACACTGCTTTCAGACTGGGACTCAACCGGTAGGTGGCTAATGACGGTAGGGACATTACTAGCCCATTGTCGTAGTTCAAATCCACCTTCTATAAGGAGCGACTGCAGGCGATCAACCAACCTTTTGGCTTGGACCTCTGAAGGGAGGCTCTGCAAACAGTTGTCGACATAGAAATTACGTTCCACGGACAAACGAGCGTCCTCTCCCAGTTCAGTATGCTTCTGGACATGGGACTGAAGTGCAAATGTAGCGCAACACGGGCTGCATGTCGTCCCGAAGGGAAGCACCTGCCATTTGTAGATGGTTGGTTCATCATCCACCTTCAAGTCTCGCCACAGAAAACAGAGGAAAGGTTTGTCTTCATCTAGCAGACGAACCTGATGGAACATCCCCTTTACGTCACTGCTAATGGCGACTGGATGTTCTCTGAACCTGAGAAGGACTCCCAACAGGCTAGCTCCCAGTGTGGGCCCTGGCAGAAGATAATCATTTAGGCTCTGACCCTTGTATGTGAAAGAGCAGTTGAACACTATCCTGTCTTTTCCGTTGTGGTGCACCATATGATGTGGAATAAACCACAAACATTTGTTTGGTGCAGCCTCTTCCGGAGTCTTAGCTGTGACATAGCCAGCCTGGAGTAGCTTGTGGATCTCCCTCGAGTAGGTGGCTGCCCTTTGTGGTTCTCTGGCAAGCCGCTTTTCCATGCTACGAAGCTGAGCCATAACTGCCTCTGGTGTAGAATGTAGAGGGGGAAGATTTTCTTTCCACAGTAAGGGGGTGGCATAGCGGTCTACGCCATCAATGTTTACTCTGATTGTCTTCTCCTCGAGTCTTCGGATAGCTTCAGCATCTTGTCGGGACCTGGTAATGAGCCGCTCATTCCGGAAAGGTAAGATGTCCATTTTCCATAGTTTCTCGACATTGCTGAAGAGCTCAGCTTCTGGTGCAGAAGTGGAGGTGAAAAGACACTGCTGTGGGTTTAGACGGTGACGTAGGAGTCTTGATGGACCCTGCAGAGTCCATCCAAGTCGGGTGTGTACAGCTGCAGGCCCACCTGGAGGACCCAAACGTACAGGCTCCACTGGAGTGAGAAGGTGTGGATTATCCGATCCAATCAGCAGAAGGGGCTGTACTTCCTTGATGTCTGGCAGTGGCAGGTCCTTGAGGTGACGGTATTTCTCCTGCAAGGCTCGGATTGGGTAACTATGGCGTGCAAGGCCAAGTTCCTTTGCAGTGAAGGCTCGGTGGATCTGGAAGGACTTGCCAGGATTCGAAGCTGGGGAAATGGAGAATGATACAGTGGAACCATGGATCGTGCAGATGTCTTGACGGACAGTGCGGAGTGCAAGGTCTTCAGATTCCACATGTAGCCCCAAGCGCTCAGCTGCTTCACTTAATAGTATGGTACGCTCCGAACCATCGTCCAATACAGCATAAGTCTCGATCATTGTTGTACTGCTCTTAATAACAACAGGACTCAGCTTGAGTAACACTTGACTGCTATTGGTTGGTCGATCTACATAGAGTGTCTCAGAGATGGAACTCACCAAGCAGGTGCTTTCCTCAGGCGCACTGGGTGATGCAGGTAGTGCAACATCTTGTGTGCTGTTGACGTCATGAAGGACCTCAAGGTGCCGCCGTCCACATGGCTTACACTTAGCTGCTTGATGATCACGGGCACATCTCCAGCACCTCTTATTAGCCTTGATCCATTCTGTCTTCTGCTCCTTAGACAAGAGCTTAAAGTTGTTGCACTGATTCAGGTAATGCTGCACTGTGTTACAGAATGGGCAGTACTTCTTTGGTTTTCCTTGTGCTGTGATTGGCATATCTTTCTCCATCTTCCACTTCGGCTCACTCCCATGGAGAATAGTTGTTGTCTTCTGAAACTTATACTCAGAGCGTCTCTCCTTCCGTTGAACCTGCTTCTCCCTGTCTGGGTGGTCACAGTACTGATCTCCAATTATCTGGACACGCACCTCATACTCGAGCCATTCAGCCAGATCAAGTAATGAGGGTATAGGGGTGTTGATGGGATTGACAAATCTCTGAAAATTTGCCCTTAGGTCATAAGGCAGCTTAGCTAAGAGGCGGGACACATGTGAACCGCATTTTAACTCTGTCCAACCCTGTTCTCCCAACTGATGCAACATACCCACTAGTGCACGGACTTGGAGTGCGAAGGACTTGAAAGCTCTGATGTCACCACTCCTGATGTTGGGTGCATCCATCAGTTTGGTGATTCTTTTTAAGGCCAGATGTTGAGGTTGACCGTACATCTCTGTAAGAGCTCTCATGGTGTCAGTAAACGGAAATGGACTATGAATGTAGGAATCAGCAATGAGCAGTGCCTCTTCACACTTAAGGTGATCTGTCAATATCTGAAACTTGAAGTGCTCAGGAGCATCAAATGGTAATATATTCTCTAAAGCTAACTTTAATCTTGTAAACTCCCGGGGATCCTCGTGCACAAAATCGGGGATTGTCGGTTGAGGTCCACGTTAAGTTTCAGTATATCCGCTCCTGTTGAAAGGGAGTGGTGTCTGAGGACCTTCGTTTGGCTGAAGATGATCAGGTGGATGCCGTGGATGATCATTTGGGTATTTGCTCCACTGTCTGTACTGATGACCTGGATCTGGATGTGTATCAGAAAGACAATGGCGATTGTCAGGGCAGCTTCTGGGACCAGGGGCAAAATATCTGACGTCTTGTCTGACATCTTGTCTATAATATGGCTCATCATGATAGAAAGCTCCTAACTTTGACAGTCCAGGAGGGGCATCAGCCTGTCTGTAGCTCCTGTCACTGCGAAAACAGATGTCATCAGCCTTTCTTTGCGCAGTATAATGCTGTGACTGGAAATAACCCCGTGGTGTTGAATCTTGGGGTGGAGGGGACCTCCTACCCTGACCTGCTGAGAGGAGGAAATCTTGAGATTCAGGGGACAATTCAACTGAAGATGATGGTGACTGTGTCCTGCGTTACCTGTCAACGCTTGCTCCCTTTAAACTGTGTGTGAGCTCCTCAATCAGATCATGATGGTTAACTGGTGGACATTGACACTCATCCCTAATTGGCACCTGTGGATTACTTTCAAGCTGATGTGGGTCCTTGTGACCTTTGGCTGACATCAGTTTACTAGTGGGTACAAGTGGGTCTGACGTCCCATCCTCACAAAGTCCAGATTGTGATGAAGCATGCTGCGGGGCTAGTACGGGAGAGCTAGCGATCAGTTCTGTCAGGCGTTTCACATCTAGCCGCAGTTGATCATGTTCCTCTTACATATTATGAATGTATTGGAAAATCTCAGGATGAGTAGATGGTCTGACCTGCTGTTCTTGAGGGAGGTGGTTTTTAGCGTGGTAGTCCACCTCATAGTCCTGGAGGTACGACGGCAGCTGGCTGCGTCGGTGGGGACGATCAGACTCTTCATGTGGATCCTTCCTTTCCATTCCGACAATATATTGCTGAAGCAGTCACTCAGACTCCAGCTCGAAGGACCAAATGTTGGAAAGACTTCTGGGACCAGGCTGGCAGCAATCGCCTCAGAGTGTCCGATCAGAACACCTATTAGCTTTATGTGGTATGTGGATGCGGAACAGAGCAGGAAGAGTCCCGTTCAATTTTCACTCTTTATATCTTTTACAGAATGTATATGAAGCAGGTATATGTAGGGAAGTGCTTGAATGTGTCGGCGCATGTCAGTGTTGGATTTGCTCTTTGTGTTGTGGAGCTTTGTGGAGTATGTCCTCTGAAGGACACCGTACTTGGCATTCGTTAGTGTGCGCTGGTAATACAACGGCCAGTTTCTGCTCTGCATTCTAAAGGTAGGCAATACTGACCGCCAGCTCCTCAATGTAACAAAATGTTACTTTTAATGTTCAGCTAGTTAGTTTTGTATCATTGTTAGTTTTGTATCATTTTGTCTTCTTTTTTTATATATATATTCTGCATCTGTAAATCAAAAGAAAAAAAATAACTGCGTTAATGAAAGTTGACAAGCAGTTTCTGCTCTGCATTCTAAAGGGCGAAGCCGCATCGCTGTCAGGTGGTCCGAATAAACGGTCACAACCACGATCCCAAACCGCAGTGTGTGTCAGAGTCTTGTTTCCTTCCGACGAAAACCTTAAAGAGTACACAACGCAGAGTCCACGGAACAACGAGGACTCGACTCTCACAGCCAAGGGTTACATCTTCTAACCCGGATCGTGGTGCTTCAAGATCACCGAGGCAACAACGCCAGCAGCCCCGTTACTCAACGGTTTCGTCCTGGTAGTTTGCAATCTGAGTTAACGTGTGAAGCTAAAGCTGCAACTTATTTTAGTGTCACTTTTATTGTAAAAAAAAAAAAAAGAGGTTCGTGAACTACATTTTGTTTGAAATATTTATTATATTGTGATTATATCCTTTTGTGTATGTAATCAGAATTTTGGGATGCGTGAAGATAACTTATTTATTTACCTTTGATTCTTCATAGCAACAAA
>NW_015114509.1:53496-55634 GCF_001443285.1 Poecilia latipinna
CCAGATAGTGATGAAGCATGCTGCGGGGCTAGTACAGGAGAGCTAGAGATCAATTCTGTCAGGCGTTGCACATCTAATCGCAGTTGATCATGTTGTTCTTTCATATTATGAATGTATTGGAGAATCTCAGGATGAGTAGATGGTCTGACCTGCTGTCCTTGAGGGAGGTGGTTTTTAGCGTGGTAGTCCACCTCATAGTCCTGCAGGTACGTCGGCAGCTGGCTGCGTCGGTGGGGACGATCAGACTCTTCATGTGGATCCCTCCTTTCCATTCCGACAATATATATTGCTGAAGCAGTCACTCAGATCCGGCTCGAAGGACCAAATGTTGAGAAGACCTCTGGATTTAAGCTGGCAATGATCGCCTCAGAGTGTCCGATCAGAACACCTATTAGCATATGTGGATGCGGAACAGATGTGGATGTGGAATGAATCAGGAAGAGTCCCGTTCAATTTGTACTCTTTATATCCTTTCCGACAGAATGTACATGAAGCAGGTATACAGGTATACAAGTGCGTGTGTGTGGTTCTGTAAACAAACAGAATAATACAAGCCAATTAGAACCACAGTTACAACGGAAACATAGAAATAAAGCAAAGCTGTAAATACACTATACAGCTAAATAAATCGGCACATTACCTCTCTAACCGAAACATAATAGCATGAATGATAACAAAACTTACAGGTTTATGAACGCACACAGTCATTCAGCTGCTTCTTTGCTGCCTTTTTTTCTATCTGTGGGGTTACCGAGCTGCACACCTGTGTTGCGTTCAGGGTGCATAGGAAATCTCCTACACATCCATACCCTTTTCTACAGTTACAGTAATTGTGTTTAATAACTTTAGCTAACATTAACTTACAGCAAGGTAGGATTGGCTTGAATTGCTTANCCCTGTTCTCCCAACTGATGCAACATACCCACTAGAGCACGGACTTGGAGTGCGAAGGACTTGAAAGCTCTGATGTCACCACTCCTGATGTTGGGTGCATCCATCAGTTTGGTGATTCTTTTTAAGGCCAGATGTTGAGGTTGACCGTACATCTCTGTAAGAGCTCTCATGGTGTCAGTAAACGGAAATGGACTATGAATGTAGGAATCAGCAATGAGCAGTGCTTCTTCACACTTAAGGTGATCTGTCAATATCTGAAACTTGAAGTGCTCAGGAGCATCAAATGGTAATATATTCTCTAAAGCTAACTTTAATCTTGTAAACTCCCGGGGATCCTCGTGCACAAAATCGGGGATTGTAGGTTGAGGCCCACGATAAGTTTCTGTTGATCTGCTCCTGCTGAAAGGGAGTGCTGTCTGAGTGCTGTTCATTCGACTGAAGATGATCAGGCGGATGCCGTGGACGATCATTTGGGTATTTGCTCCACTGTCTGTACTGATGACCTGGATCTGGATGTCTATCAGAAAGACAATGGCGAGTGTCAGGGCAGCTTCTGGGACCAGGGGCAGAATATCTGACATCTTGTCTGACATCTTGTCTATAATATGGCTCATCATGATAGTAAGCTCCTATATTTGACAGTCTAGGAGGGGCATCAGCAGGTCTGTAGCTGCTGTCACTGCGAAAACAGATGTCATCAGCCTTTCTTTGCGCAGTATAATGCTGTGACTGGAAATGACCCCGTGGGGCTGAATCTTGGGGTGGACAGGACCTCCCACCCTGTCCTGTGGACAGAAAGAAATCTTGAGATTCAGGGGGCGATTCAACTGAAGATGATGGTGACTGTGTTCTGCATTGCCTGTCAACGCTTGCTCCCTTTAAACTGTGTGTGAGCTCCTCAATCAGGTCATTCTGGTTATCTGGTGGACATTGAGACTCATCCCTAATTGACACCTGTGGAGTACTTTCAAGCTGATGTGGGTCCTTGTGACCTCTGGCTGACATCAGTTTACTAGTGGGTACAGGTGGGTCTGACGTCCCATCCTCATAAAGTCCAGATAGTGATGAAGCATGCTGCGGGGCTAGTACAGGAGAGCTAGAGATCAATTCTGTCAGGCGTTGCACATCTAATCGCAGTTGATCATGTTGTTCTTTCATATTATGAATGTATTGGAGAATCTCAGGATGAGTAGATGGTCTGACCTGCTGTCCTTGAGGGAGGTGGTTTTTAGCGTGGTAGTCCA
>NW_015114509.1:61417-73951 GCF_001443285.1 Poecilia latipinna
AGTTTTACTGAGTTAACGCGGCTATGGATGACATGTAAATGATTAGTCTTTTTGCCCTCCAGCGTTGTATGCTGCGCGAAATTTACGTACGTTCAGTAACATGCATGGTGTCTAAGTCATAAGTCAGTGCCTCACCAGCAATGAACCTCACTGCACGTCACTGGTTCTGGTATATTTTTATTGTGTCTCTAATGGGGAATAAAGCAATCTCTTGTATTTTCTTTCTTATTTTATTATTTAAATATGAGAATGTCTTTTTTTTTGAGTGGAGGCAGTGGCAGCATCATGTTCTGGAACGTTTTTGCTGCACGAGGAACTAGTGCACAAGGAAAGAATATTCCATTCTCAACCACAAGCAAATTGCTTCATTTACTCTATCCTTGTCCTTTTTCTTCTGAAATTACTGACAAATGAAGGCCACTAATGCCTAATCATTAAAAGAAAAAGATATCCATATTAAGTATTCAGTTTTGACTAGCTGATATGACTAGCTGATATTATTTGCAAGACATGAGTTTGGCTTCCACTGTGAGGGAATCTGGTGAACCAATCATTAGCTGTTCAATCATTAGATTGAACGTTTGGTCCAGCGTTTCAACCAGCCAGGACTCTTAAGAGTGCTTAGAGTTTGCATGTTCTTCCCATGTATGTGTGGATTCTCTGAGAACATTAAAAAACATCATAGTTACTGATTGAATCATAAAAACAAAAGGCTACAAGTGAGATCCAGTTACTGTTTTTTGTCATCTGTTATTGTCAACCATTAAAACGTGATATGAACTGCAATCTTCCTGTTCTGTCTTTCAGGATGATGGGGAGCAGATAACCTCTACTTTTTGACATTTCTTCAACCTAAGTGAGCCCACCTTCCCTTTTTCTGAAAGCCGAGTCATTTTACCTCTCATTCAATGAGTTCTTCAGGATTTCATGGATTGCAGGAACTCCAGAGAAACATCATGCAAGTTTGTTTTAACTTGGCCTTCTGTTCTCCTGATGCACTCCTGACAAATAATAAAAAAGAATGAAATGAAAACCATGTGAGCAGAAATATTATCCCTGTTTGTATAGTATTGTAACCTTGGGTTGTTGAACTTCCATTCTGTTATCAGAGATTCCCTACCAACACCATTCATTTTGTCTGGTTTGTAGGCCATGGTTCGCAAAAAAAGTTCTTTCATATTATGTGGTGCTTTCCTGTTTGTTGCCTGGAATGTGTTGCTTCTGCTTTATCTTTGGGGTCGACCTCCCATTGGCCGCCTTGGAGATGGTGGAGGAGTCGAACCAGGGGGGAAAGAAGAGTGGGGTGCTGGAAGGGGTAAAATGGGCCAAGTCAACCTTGCAGAAGAGATGATTCGGCTGGCAGAAGAAGTTGAAGTTCATCTTGATACCCAGAAAAAGCTACTGAAGCAGATTGAAATTCACAGAGAAGTGTGGGCTCGGCAGAAGGATCTTGGGAAAAGGGAAACTGGTTCTAATATCAAAGAAGCAGGAGACCAACAGCAGCCTCAGAAAACTCTAAGACCTCTCAGAAACAGTGTGGATGCTGGGGACCAAACTAATACACAAAGGCCTGTTCATAAGGTAGCACCAAGCTTACCTTTAGAAGAGCCTAGTGAGAAAATCAGAAACATTAAAGTGACAACTCCCATTCCCAGCCCAGAATTCATTATTCCTATCCTGGTTATTGCTTGTGACAGAGTCACAGTGAAGCGGAGCCTTGACCGACTCATATCGTACCGTCCTTCTACAGAACTATATCCAATCATTGTTAGTCAAGACTGCGGCCATGCAGACACAGCTCGTGTGATTGGTTCATATGGAGAGCAAGTGACACATATAAAACAGCCAGACCTTGCTGACATCAAGGTCAGGCCAGAGCACAGGAAATTCCAGGGCTACTACAAAATTGCCAGACATTATCGATGGGCACTCAACCAAGTTTTCAACACCTTTTCCCAGTCTACAGTGGTCATAGTCGAGGATGACTTAGAGGTGAGCTTTTTGACATATTTTCTCATAACCTACAGGTGTGGTACAGTAGACATTATGTTTGAGTGATTAAACTCTGCAACTTACACATGCTGCACAGGCACTGCTGGGGAAAAATACTCCAAGCTACTTCTGTTTAACTTTAATGTTACCGACCGAATTGAAGCCCAAGCAATGCCTTTATTGATTATTTGGGAGTTACTGACAATGGCCCACATAGTTGAAGTGTACCTAACTAATACAAATATAAAGGTAATGCCATAGTAATTATGATCATTGAAAAAAGTCTCAGAATTTAACTGACTGTAAAAGAAGAACTAGTGCTACTTTAGAATTATTGAGGTTAAACAGACGCCTTTGCTGTTTATATTTATCTGTTTGTACAGCATTCCTAAACTGAAAAAGCTGATGTGTATCTCTTCTCCTATTCAGGTGGCACCAGACTTTTTTGAATATTTCCGGGCCTTGTATCCCATTTTACGCTCTGACCCCACCCTATGGTGTGTTTCTGCTTGGAATGATAATGGCAGAGACGCTTTGGTTGATCCTTCGAAAGCTGAGCTCCTTTACAGAACAGACTTCTTTCCTGGTCTGGGCTGGATGTTGCTGAAGGAGTTATGGAATGAACTAGAACCAAAATGGCCTTCAGCCTTCTGGGATGACTGGATGCGTCAACCTGAACAGCGCAAAAACCGCTCCTGTATAAGACCGGAAATCTCCCGGACTATTACCTTTGGCAGGAAAGGTGTCAGTTTAGGTCAATTCTTTGACCAATACCTGCGCTATATTAGGCTAAACACTGAGTTTGTGCCTTTCACCAAACAGGATTTGTCTTTTTTGCTAAAGGAGAAGTATGATGAAATCTTTGTTCAAGAGGTTTATAGTGCCACATTGGTGAAGATTGAAGATCTTCAGCATGGGGGTAATTTAAAAGGACCTGGACCGTACAGGGTGCAGTACTCCAGCAGAGATAGTTTTAAAGTCTTTGCTAGAAATTTGGGGGTGATGGATGACTTAAAATCTGGAGTTCCTCGCACAGGTTACAGAGGCGTAGTCAGCTTCTTACATCGTGGCCGAAGGGTCTTCTTAGCCCCACCGGAGGGCTGGACGCAGTATGACATCAGCTGGAGCTGAGAGTCACCCAAAGTGTACAGTAAATTTTGCTAAAGACTAATGCTCTCTGAGACCAAAGAATATTTGACACATTGAGGGCAACGCAACACAAATGGGACTGCTCATCAATGGAATAAGGTCGTGGTGACCCTTTTTCAATAAGGGAAAACCTTTAGGGGAAAAAAAACTAAAACGGTTTAAAAACACTTACTGGCCATGTGCCTTGCTTTTTGGACCATGTTCTTGTGTTCAGTTCTAAATGAGAACATCAGCAGGACTTACCAATATTATTTGCAGTAGTTGCAGGTAGAAGGTAGAAGTCAGGCATCCTCGATGCCCTGACTTTCTTGATGTCAGTGCATCAATCCTTGATGTGGAAAGAGACACAAGAGGTAAACTCAAAGGTCAGCATTTGAAAAAGGAGAATATCTGAAATGACTTGTATTTTCTTTGTTTTTTCTTTTGAAAAAATTATCCAATTCAAACTCAGTTACTTCAGGAGTCCTTGACACTAACTATAATAACTATAATTGTAAAAAAAAAAAAAAGTTTTATCTAAAATCAAATGGAATAAGTCAGCAAGATTTTAGATTATGCAAAAAAAAAAAATCAATGTTGAGCAAAGCTGTTTTTCCTTTTGAAGTCCATTAGTTTACACAACTTGTATCCAGATATAAAAGAATGTGCTAAACAAGCAGTAACACTAATCACATCTAACAGCAGTAAATTGGGACTGAAAATAGTCAACAGGCCTACATTGCACTCTTCTGGAATTCTGCACAGGAGGCAAGCAGTACTTTAAAATGTGACTATTGAAAACACAAAGGCATAGTCTTTGATTAACATGTCTGACCAAAATTGTGTTAATTTGCTCAGATTCCAATATGAAAACAACACTGTAATATAAAGTATCTGATCCTATTTTAGGCCTACACATTCACTTATTGAGCTAGTGAGTAGTTCCAAATCTGAAGACCTATTTTCCAAATGGACATTGTCTCAGCCTGTTGCCAGTTTCTACAGGAGACTGCTAATAACCCCTTCATTCAGATCAGGTATGTTGAAGCAGGAACAGATCTGGAAGATCCAGGACCAGGGGTCTTGTCTGCCCCTGAGAATCAGCCCTGATTCTTAGCACAAACTCCCAAACATTTATCAAATGTTTCTCTGCTTCAACAAGCATGATTTTAATTGGTGATGGATTAAGAAACTTCTTTAAGATCTGATGACAAGCTTCTTTTGTGTTGGAGCTGGGAAACTTAAAAAACATGAAGGTTACTAATGCGGTAACCTAAGCAGTAGTGTTGAGAACTACTGGAATGGATATTTATGCCATAAAAATTACAAGGATTGTTTTTGGGTGGTTTGTTTATGTATTTTACTTGACCAGCAGCAAATCGAAGGATGTTCTTGGTGCAGTGATAATCTATTTCAGACCATTGAGATGGATAATTAGGAATTAGTTGTTGAAATTAAATACCATATTACATCAGTCACTGGATGAATAAATTAAATGAGGTGCTGGAAATAAGATTTTTAGTGGATGTCCTGAATTAAGTTTTTAAAACTGCAAATGAGACTGAACCGAGTTGGATCAGATCATCCTGATGATGTATGATGAGGCCCTGGAATGTGATGAATTTTAACAATGACATCTAAACTCTTCTTTTTGCTGTTTTAGGTTCCATGTAAATCCAACAAATGTTATGTTTGTCCTGCAGCAAACGGGAGATTGTTATCACTGTACTGTAATTAACTTTGGGTTATTAGAATACCATTTCTGTACGGTGATGTGAAAAACCACTGCCGGAACTGTTTATAACTTTATTACAGAATAAATTAAATCAAATATTTTGATATTTGTGTACTTACTGAAGAAGTCTCATCTGATTAATATTACTGAACTTAATGTTCTGTTCTTGTCATTCATATATTGTCACAATGAAAAAAAAAAAAAAAGATCAGACTGATTTAAATTAAATAATAGAGGTCCTAGGATTGAGCTTTGTGGTACCCCAAACAAAAGTCACCACAAGATGACTTTTGTCAGGTGACTTCTGTCCGCTTTGATGAGAAGTTTCTTATTAAAACAAAGAAATCTCAGTTCTTTATGTAAGATTCGAACCAGTTGAGTACTGGGTTGGAGATTCAGTCAATTCAGTAATATGTCATGGTCGACAGTGTCAAAAGTTGCATTGAGGTCCAACTGAACCAGCACTGTGGTTCTTCCACATTCTGTATTTATATGGATATAATTGAACACTTTGACAAGGGCAGTCTCTGTGCTGTGGTGAGTATGAAAACCAGACTGAAAGACGTCAAAGTGGTTGGTTACTTGTTAGGGAGTTACTTAACTATTAAAACAGCTTTTACAATAATTTTGCTGATGAATGGGAGGTTGGAAATCGGCCTGTAAATTTGAAGCAGTAAGTTGTCCAGATTGCTCTTTTTTTTATCAGTGGTTTGATAACTCGTGGTTAGTAGTTGGATGGAGCCATTTATTATCAAACTGTGTTTACTGTATTTACTCATTTTAAATCATAATGAAACTACCCAAGTGACCCTGATCAAAAGTTTACATACCCCAGTTCTTCATATCGTGTATTGCTCCCTTTAACATCAGTGACAGTTTGGAGTGTCTTGTGGTTGTTGTGAGTTAGGTTGTTAATTTATTCTTGACGGTAAAACTGCCCCTTCTTCTTCCAGAAAGCGCTTCCAGTTTCTCTAAACTCCTGTGTTGCATGAACTGCAGTTCAGTTAAATTTTATGCATACAGCACCAATTCACAACAAATATCATCTCAAGGCACTTTACAAGAAAAGCATTTAAATTCAATCACGCATACTTTGTTTTTATCCTAGTTGTCAAACAGTTTGCTTAATTAATTCTTCAAAGTGGATAAAAAAGTTCTTAAGGAAACCCAGCAGATTGCATCGAGTCATTGACTTGATGCAATCTCTCCTCCTGGACAAGCATGCAGACAATCACCTGCAATGTATGGCTGACTTTACAGCAATCCCTCATATCGAGCATGCATGGTGTGACAGTGGGGAGGAAACTCCCTCCTGTAACAGGAAGAACCCCAAGGGCATAACTTTGTGTTGAAAGTTGGTGGGGATGCATTGTGAAGAAGAGGACTATGGGGGTGGGAGGTGATAGGCTGAACAAATGTTCACATTCTTTATTGGCCACAGTTTATGCGACTGGAAAACCTTTTTTAGTGCTAAGAAAGGTCAAAACTTAAATGTGAATGCCATATGCAGTCTTATTCAATAAGCTTGTCATATTAATGGTACCTTTTGATAATAACCCTTTAGCGGGTGTTAAACATACTAACAGTTATAAAGATGTTAAAACATCAGTCATCTAATTAATCTATATAATGTGTTTCACTTGGTGATGGAATTACTAAATATTGAACTTTTCAATCAAATTCCATTTTATGGAACAGGTCTGTATATTTGCTCAATGCTTCCCTACAGTTGAAAACAGTTACAAAATTTGGTAATACTTTCTGTGAAAAATTATCACAATAATATAGCTCCCAGGCTCCCAGCCTGATTTTATGAAGTGCTCAAAAACATCAACAACTGTCCATAACAGTCAAAATGTCACTAAAGAATTCAAAAAACAGAATAAATAACTTCTGTGTAAGCTAAATGAATCCTTGTCAGTGCAAACTTTGTATTTTTCAATCATGTGATTCTGATTCCACAGCTGACCCTGAATTGGCTGACATAAAGCTGGGCCCTGCTGAATTACACATAGCAAACGCATTTATTTACTGTGAAAAGATACAATAAGACAGGTTTTAATTCATTTTTCATATCCTTTTCTGTCTCACCTGCGATTCTGCAGCTGTCCCTGGTTCTGTACGCTGCTGAAAAGCTCATAACGTTCTAGTGATGCTAGTGTAACCACTTTCCAAGTCACAACTATGTCTCTGCTCTTGTCAAAGTTTTCAGTGGGACTTTTTTGGGGCAGTTGGGGAGTACAGTGTCCATCATTATTAGTGAATTGCACATCACCTATTAGCCATTACAGCTAGTGATGTGTACCTGAAGATGCCTTTACTATGCATTGAGTCATGTCCACAAAACCCATCCTGTTCTAATGCAGGATGAGCAGGAATCTGTCACAAAAATGGTTGTAGCCCTCATATTTCTTATCCAATTTCTATAGAATGTGGTTAAATTAAGACTGATAAAAGTGCTGATGTTTGGATATGTAAAATATGTATTCTCTCTGGATGTAAAACTATTAACAGCTTCAATTCTGTCAGGAAGCAAGAGAGAACTAAACAAATTTCTCTTTTAAAATGGCCAATCATTTAATTTTACTTTAATTAGGAGTAGGAGCCATGGTTTAAAATTTAACAAACTTTGGCTCCTATAGTTTATAAAATGTTTCATCCTATTTGTTGATTGCTTTGAATATGACCACATTATATGAATAAATGACACAATCTGACCAGGGAAAACCCCCCGTAGAAAAACAGATGAAAAACAACTTAAAACCAGTTTTCTGTTTTTTCTCTTAGTGCGTGTCAGCTTAAGCCTTAACGTCACACGCAGACCCGTTGACATGGCAACCAGCAAACAACAGATCTTTCGTAGCCATTCAAACTTGTTTGTCAAATTGTTTGTCAAATTGTGTGTAATTGTGTGTAGACCAAAATCACTAGCGTATGTAAACATTTGATCAGGATCAAAGGGGAGTTTCTTCTGTCATTATGATTTAAAAAGAGTTTGATAATCAATGGCTTCACTCAATCTCTAAACAGGAGTGAGAAAAAAAGGTTTTTCTGTTATAATTCATATTCTATTAAAAAAATGACCAAAAAAGAAACATACAGGGTATGTAAACTTATGAGCACAATAGATAGATAGATAGATAGATAGATAGATAGATAGATAGATAGATGCTCTATTAATCCCATGTGGGAAATTGTTTTGTTACAGCAGCTGCAAGTGAAATTATTCAATGTATGCACATAAGGCTTTAATTCAGAGCAGTGTCTCTTTACTGGACATGTCAGATCTGGCTTCTGTCTTGGGTTTGTGTAGCAAGCAGCCATACACAACAAAGGGCAGTTCAGTAAAATCTAAGTTTTTTTTAGATGCGTTCCCAGAAAGATTTGAATATACACATGAGTTTCTTAAAGTGGAAAAGATCATCTCTGTTATGCAAAGTAAGCTGAGATCAGCAGTTCCTCAGCTTCCTCATTGATTAGAGTTGCTTCCTTTTCTACATCCTGTTTCACAAACATGTTCCGGAAGGCTCACAAAAAAGTGCTAAATTTGCCTGTTTCAGGTCACGGGGTCCTAACCAGTGACTTAGCAAATAATTTAAACAAAAGACTGAAAGGATCAGTTCCTTGCGCAAACAGTACAATGTCAACACAGCTAAAAACAAATGCGGCAGAGTATTTCTTCCTTTGCAAGGATACAGGCACATGTATATATTTTTTTAAATTACGTTTAAATGCAATATTTATTGCCAATTGTTTCAGAAAGTGAAAAGGTCACTATAGAGAGTCATTTCACATTTTAAACTGTTATTCTTTGCCGTTTTAATGATTATGGTATTTAGGTAAAGAAAGCCAAAGATTAGATGTCTCAGATAATTACAAGATTACATTAGAGCAGTGGTCTCAAGCTGCATTCCTCAAGAGCCAGAGTCCTGCAACATTTCGATAAGTCCCTTGTTCTATATTAAATAATGAAACTGCTTCACTAGCATTACTAGTACTAGTATTACTCTGGAGAGTTTTGCTAATGAGCTGATGTTAGAGCCAGGTGTGCTGAAGCAGAGAGACATCTAAAGGTTGCCGGAGACCATCCCGTTCTGTGTGTGTGCTCAGAGAAGCAGCTTGGGAGAAGAAACTCTGTAGGTCAAGGTTGGTTTCTATAAATAGTAATCTCGAGCTCTAAAATGAAGGCAGAAGCTGAACTGTTTGTGTCCAGGATGTATGGGGTCTGCAGTGATTTCAGTTGCCCCTTTTCGTGAACCTTGACCTGAACAAGTCCTGGATGTAAGATAAGTCAGCACTGATAATCCGTCTCTATCCCACCTTTTCCCTAAAGCTAAGGAATTTTATTTTAAGATGCTCTCTGTACTGCTGTTATTATTACTGATATTTTTCCTGTGACACGTCATTGACAAAATGACGTGTCACAGAATCAAACAAATTCTATCCCACTCGAATAGGCTGACCACCTGATGCTGACCAGCTGGTCAGCATCACAGGAGCACCACAGGGAACTGTACTCTCACTATTCTTTTCACTCTTTACACTTCACACTTCCAGCACAAATCCGACTTCTGTCATCTACAGAAATACTTAGATGACTCTGCAGTTGTTGGGTGTATCAGAGATGGACAAGAGGCTGAGTCATAAGTCAGTTGTTGAGTGTATGCTTTTTTGCCATCATCTGTTGAGGCAGCAGCATGAGAACCAGGGACCTAAAAAGGCTCAACAGCCTGATAAAGTAGGCTGGTTCTGTTCTGGGGATGACTGTGGAACCTCTGGAGATGATTATGCAATGAAGGATTTGCAGATCAGTTTCTCAAGATACTCTTGAGAAAGAGTATCTTCAGACAGAAGCTTCTTCAGATTCAATGTAATGCAGTGAATCCCTTTGGGATTAATAAAGTATTTTTGAATATGAATTCAATATGAATTCATAATCATTCTTTCTAAGATTATCTAATTTCTTTAATGTCAGGTTTCCTCATGTCTCAGGATTCTCTAAAAAGTTATTATGATTGGTGTTCTTGGATTGATTAAAAATATATTTCCTAGATGTAATTATTTTCGTTTTTGAATGAATACATTTCAATTCCATGAATCTAAACTGATACTTCACATATAACTTTGACATTTTGTATATAAGTTCTTCAAAAGGAGCTCTAAAACTCTAATATACCATACTTTTTTCATTTGTAAATTTTCTTATTTATGTGACATTTTAGAAAAGTTAGATGGGAAAAACGTTTTAGTAACTGCAATGCCATTGCAAACCAGAAGAAGGCAGTAAGGCGGGACAAGGGATGTCAGCCGGTGTTAAACGCCAAAGAAGAAGACATCCGGCATGTGAAAACAGAAACTTGTGATTGTTCGTGGCTGCTGAGTGTAAAAGGTAAGTCTTACAAATGTATAGGAAAATCACAGAGAGAACACCTGTCACCTTCTCATGTTATACACCTCGTAAAGAGATAATGATGCAAACTTCAGTCTGAAAGAAAATACACGGATGGTAGCATAACGTTACATTAGCTTCCGGTGTTGTTTTGTTTTTTTTTCGGATCGGGAAACGACACGAGGACCTGTAATTATTGTAGATCAGTTAAACAGTGGAACAAGTCTTATTAGAATGTAACAAATATTTAGAGGAACGTCAGCATTTAAAGTCAGTTAAACAGAGAAGAAAAGTATTTTCTATAATCAATGTATTAGATGTGTCAAAATCAATTTGATTTTGACACATCTAATACATATATATATACATATATATATATATATATATATATATATATATATATATATATATATATATATATATATATATATAAATAAAACCCAGGTTGTTTAATCGTATTAAACATATGTATACACACGCTCACACTCCCCTGTGTTGTGTGTTTTCATCAATTCCCTCAGAATATCATTTACGATTGCAGTCTGGTAGGTGGCGGCAGGGGCGCCGCCAGAAATCTTGGGCCCGCTGACAAAAAATTAGATTGGGCCCCCCGCGCAGCTACTGTTTCAATTTTTTGAATCTATTTGACCCATAAAAAGCGTCACAATTTTAAAGGCTTGCAACTGCCTTGCTTACTGTGGTCCAATATTGATACTAGCACAATATTTACTGCTCATGAATTTTACATCCAACAGTCCACATCCAGTATGCAAGTAGGTTGCTTACATTTTTTTCTATTAGTTATAGATTACTGAAATGTCTCTCCCCATGAGCAACAGTCAAAAGCAATGTGCAACTACACATGAAGCAATCCAGACTTCTCAAAAATGCTAGTAGTTGCATTTATTCAAGCTGCAGTACATAACTTTAATAAAAAAGTTTTCTCTATATTTGTTAAACCTGTCACTTTAACAAATACGGTACAGACCAACAGTTTGGACACACCTTTTCATTCAGAGTTTTCTTCATTTTCATGACTATGAAAATTGTAGATTCACACTGAAGGCATCAAAACTATGAATTAACACATGTGGAATTATATACTTAACAAAAATGTGTGAAACAACTGAAAATACATCTTATGTTCTAGGTTCTTCAAAGTAGCCACCTTTTGCTTTGATTACAGCTTGGATTTCGCACACTCTTAGCATTCTCTTGATGAACTTCAGTCACCAGAAATGGTCTTCCAACAGTCTTGAAGGAGTTCCCAGAGATGCTTAGCACTTGTTGGCCCTTTTGCCTTCATTCTGCGGTCCAGCTCACCCCAAACCATCTCGATTGGGTTCAGGTCCGGTGGAGGCCAGGTCATCTGGCGCAGCACCCCATCACTCTCCTTCTTGGTCAAATAGCCCTTACACAGCCTGGAGGTGTGTTTGGGGTCATTGTCCTGTTGAAAAATAAATGATGGTCCAACTAAACGCAAACCGGATGGAATAGCATGCCGCTGCAAGATGCTGTGGTAGCCATGCTGGTTCAGTATGCCTTCAATTTTGAATAAATCCCCAACAGTGTCACCAGCAAAGCACCCCCACACCATCACACCTCCTCCTCCATGCTTCACGGTGGGAACCAGGCATGTAGAGTCCATCCGTTCACCTTTTCTGTACAAAGACACGGTGGTTGGAACCAAAGATCATAGGTTTGGACTCATCAGACCAAAGCACAGATTTCCACTGGTCTAATGTCCATTCCTTGTGTTCTTTAGCCCAAACAAGTCTCTTCTGCTTGTTACCTGTCCTCAGCAGTGGTTTCCTAGCAGCTATTCTGCCATGAATGCCTGATTCACACAGTCTCCTCTTAACAGTTGTTGCAGAGATGTGTCTGCTGCTAGAACTCTGTGTGACATTGACCTGGTCTCTAATCTGAGCTGCTGTTAACCTGCGATTTCTGAGGCTGGTGACTCGGATGAACTTATCCTCCGCAGCAAACCAAATGATGGGTTCGCTGACTCTTCCTTTTCTGGGGCGGTCCTCATGTGAGCCAGTTTTTTTGTAGCGCTTGATGGTTTTTGCGACTGCACTTAGGGACACTTTCAAAGTTTTCCCAATTTTTCAGACAGACTGACTTTCATTTCTTAAAGTAATGATGGCCACTCGTTTTTCTTTACTTAGCTGCTTTTGTCTTGCCGTAATACAAATTCTAACACTATATTCAGTAGGACTATCAGCTGTGTGTCCACCTGACTTCTGCACAACACAACTGATGGTCCCAACCCCATTTATAAGGCAAG
>NW_015114509.1:76534-79144 GCF_001443285.1 Poecilia latipinna
CCAAGTATTACCAAAGTATTGAAACAAAAGCTAAGGTGTTCTTCACAGATTTAACTTGCATGCATGAACATTTCACACTCAAAGTAATTCAACTTAATTACTGAACCAAACTTGAAAAAGTTGCTTCTGCCATTAACAATAACTTTAAGCACATGTAGTCTAAAGTAGACCAGAAATATAATCTATGCAGCCGTTCCTACAGAAACATTAATGGAAGTGTTGCGTCTGGGAAAATTAAGTGTTCTATATAGTAAAAATATCTAGCTGCAGTGCATGTACATAAACAGCATGGCTCAAAAATTACACATTTCTTTATGTTGGTTAAAGTTAGCTAACTTCAGTTAAAACCGTGAAAGGGGCTCACCTGTGATGCAGAGATGTGTTGTCCTTCTCCTCCTGAACGCGCAAAAATAGCAGAAACTTGATTTCAAAGACAGTAGCCGCATCCTGACAAGGACCAGGCCTACTGGGCTCTCAGCACCCTGAGCTAGCACCTGCTAGTTAGCAGCCTTAGCTAGCGCACTGTGACTTTACTGTGTTGAGTTCAGGACACCACAGTATCCTGAGCCACGCTCAACTACAGGAACAGAGTTCATAAAAGAATCTTGCTGCTGATGCTGAAGGATCAAGCAGTAATACAAACTAGATAATTATT
The DNA here is from genome assembly GCF_001443285.1 of Poecilia latipinna. Taxonomy (NCBI): domain Eukaryota; kingdom Metazoa; phylum Chordata; class Actinopteri; order Cyprinodontiformes; family Poeciliidae; genus Poecilia; species Poecilia latipinna. The sequence goes on from NW_015114509.1 coordinate 77,190, forward strand.
TGTTTACATGACAAATAACAGTCTCCATTTACTGTAAACCCTGCTATTTATCACAATAACAAAATGAAAAACTCTAGACTATTCTCTACTAATAGCACAATATTTAAAACCAAGTGTAACCCACAAGAAGGGTTACTTTAAATACCTTTAATAGTAGATGGCAAGTTAAGTTAATTTACTTTACTAACACCAACACTACAGAAGTATAAAGGAAGTTGGGCCTGATCAGGAGATTCTAAATTTGGGGGAGCCTGGGTGTGAACAACAGAGGAGAGCACACAATGTATATATAAAAAGTAGAATTTAATTTAAAAAAATAAAATTAAATTTAATATAAACAACATTGTGGATCCACATTGTACAAATAAACAAAAATTGCGCGCTTTAAAAAAATTAAATTAAAAAAATAACCCAGTCTTTTGGATATCTGTCAATTGTTCTTTCAAGGTTTGTTTAGTCTTCTCAATGTGTCTGAACTATTTTTTATGTTTCACGGCTGGTGACCAGTCGGGTCACTGTCTACCAGTTCACTCGGTCCTCTGGGCTGGGGCTCGCCATCCAAGTTCTTTGTAAGGGTGATCTTGATGTCTCTGGCACAATGTTTCAAAAGTGCACCATAAGAAAAAAACCTGACCTGGAAGAAGGTCAAAGTAAAGCATCTTAAAATTTAGGATGCTAATATCAACAAAGCAACAATTCAAATCTCAATCTAAAAGTGCCAAAGTACATTTATAACACTAAATCTAACATTCAAAATGTGGATTAGAAACCAGCATTACAGCACCATGACATTAATGTTAAAATATTAAAACATGTACTAATGGGAAAAGAAGTAAATTTACATAGGACAAATACAACATACACAATAATAATGATCTAAAGTTTACAATACAATTTAATTTTTATTAAATTTGAACAGTTATTAGGTATTTTAGCCATTTTTTTTAGCAAATTTACTGGCCAACGGCTGAGCGCGTGCAATTACTCACCGATGCTTCAATGCTACACAACCAGGGATTTTTTTTTCGGAGGTCAGCTGTTAGAACAGCGCTTTTGGAGATCTAATTAAAAAAAACAAAAAAAACAGATTCACTATTTTGAATTATGAATTCTGTGATAATAATTTAACATTGTCTTACCAATTTCCAGGATTCTTCAAAGAATTTAATGTAATCTTCTAGGCAGTTTACGGGACCACCGTCAGCTCTCAAGGGAGTTAGACGCAATCTGAGCTAAAGCTCAGCGCTGCAGTTAAAGGGGCGGGACAATCAACCTGATTGGCTGATGNAGATTAAATCAACATCTATTGATTTCTTGTGTTTTTAACACTGGGTTACACACGCGATTCCGCTGAGGTAAAGCAGCGGCAGCGCGCGAGGCAAAGCGCAGAGGAGCCAGCGGTGTGACGCGCTGTCGGGTTTAAATGCATAAACTATAAACCTATCTATTATAAACCTATCCTTTAAGAATAAATCTGCTCTGCTAGTGAAATGCTAAGAGCAAAAGAGACACTTGCAGCCCGGCTTTAAAAAACAAACAAAAAAAACAGTTTTTTTGTTTTTTTTTTCCCTTTCCTAGAAACGTAAATAAGCAACTCTTAGCCTGGCGGCGGGGCTAGTAAAGCATGGCGGGGCGCCAGGCTTATAATACACTGGGGGAAACCCTGTACCTCTTGAAACTCATCAAGAGAATGCAGAGTGTGTGCAAAGCAGTAATCAAAGCAAAAGGTGGCTACTTTGAAGAAACTAGAATATAGGGCGTATTTTCAGTTGTTTTACACTTTTTTGTTTAGTACATATTTCCACATGTGTTAATTCATAGTTTTGATGCCTTCAGTGTGAATCTACAATGTCAATAGTCATGAAAATAAAGGAAACTCATTGAATGAGTAGGTGTGTCCAAACTTTTGGTCTGTACTGTATGACGTAGCAGTTTGTTATGAGACAGATAATCTA
>NW_015114509.1:85066-86416 GCF_001443285.1 Poecilia latipinna
TACAAGTGAATGTCATCCACGTAAATGTGACAGGAGATATCTGAAAAGGACTGAACAATGCCAGCAAGTGGAATACTATACAAAGAATACATAAGTGGACCCAAAACTGAGCCTTGTGGCACCCCACAAGTTAAGGGGGCATAGTCAGAGGAAAACCTGTCCGTCTTAATGCAGAATGTCCTTTGAGATAAATATGAGGTCAGCCAGTCCAAAGCTAAGTCAGAGATACCAGTCAGGACCTTCAGCCTGTTTAACAGGATTGCATCAAAGGCTGCATTGAGATCTAATAAAACCATCACAGACCATTTTCCCTCATCAGCCATTAACAGATCACATTATGGAGTTTTACTAAAGCAGTTTCAATGAATGAAAATATTACATTCATAGTTTATTGTTGCAGAAAAAAAATCTGCAACTACACTTTAGTTGATCATTTTGGCCAATGTTACAAATAGATTGGATATCTATGATCTATATTTTATCTATAAGTTTATTTCTTGTCTAATTATTTTAGTTACTCTAGTTTAATTATGTTTAGTTAGCAGGACTGATAGATTCATTTCCTTGTCGCTCCATATACCCCCCCCCCTCTTATCTCACGCTCTCAGTCTCTTTCATTCTCTCTGTTTGCCTTCTACTCTCTCCCTTCACACCTGCAACCTGTTAGCTAATCAGCCCAGGTCTATTGTCCCAGCATTCACTCTCCCAGTATTTGATCTCACCTTTTTCATACTTTCCTCACTCCTTCTGTTTCTTCCCTGGTTTCGCCGCATCCTCCTTGTGTCTCCTGATTGACTTTTTGTTCTGGATTATTTTTGTTTGACTCTGGCTTCCTGTGTTTTTATAAGTTTGTTTTCTCAGCATTCTATATTAAATCTTCAAAATCACCTGCTTCCTTTACCTCTCTGCATTTGGGTCCACTTTAAAAAACATGCAACATGACAACTATATTGGGGGAGACAGTTTTTACTGAACTGTGGGCTTAATAAAAATAATTTTTTCTATAGTGTTAAAATTGACCCATATTTATTGATTTGATGTAATATTCTTGTCTTAGTTTGCCATCCGCCAATAAAATACAAAAGAAGAATATTCAAATCTTAAATGTCGTTTTGTTAACTGTAAGCGGGAAATCAACAGACAAGCTAGAAAGCAACAGTGCTGTAGGTGGCGGTAATGCACCTTTAAGGAGGGTTACAAACCGCCAATGAGCATAATAAGTAAAAGGAAAAAGAAGACCATGACAATAAATTTCTACAACGAAGAGTTTGCCATAAAAAAATGATCGTCTAACATAACGGTTCTCAACGTGGGCGGTACCGCCCCCCGGGGGGGTCGAGGGGCGTTCAG
>NW_015114509.1:91250-94106 GCF_001443285.1 Poecilia latipinna
AGCCTACAAATTCTTTGGTGGGGGGCGGTGAGGGACCTGGATAAAGGCTAGGGGGGCGCTGACCCAAGAAAAACACTGCTCTAACATTAGAGGTGCTTAAACCTGGCTGGGAAAAGGAAAGGAAATAATTAAAAAGCTTTAGATGGATAATAAACTCTAAAGTTAATGAAATTCATTTAAATCAATTAGATATATGTCAGACAGTTCCATTACCTGCAGTACCACATTGGGTACTTTCTGATGCTGAAGTTGATTTTTCATTATTAGAAAAGAAGAACAAAGATAAATTTCACATTATGAATAAATTTATAGTACAATAATACTTAAATAAATATTATAACTATATACAAATATACACATATGCATAAAAATACAGCTAATAAGGCAGGGATAGCATTTATTGTGCCTGCCACAGTTTCAAATTAAGGTAGGGAAAAGGGTTAGTGATGGAGTCTCAGTGTATACAGGAGAAATACTTGCTTTGCTTTTAGCAGTTCAATGGGTGGAAGAGGTAAGACCATTAAAATCAATCATTTGCTCAGATTCTAGTTCTTCATGAGTCATATTGCAAAATAATCAGTCAGGCAGTAGACTAGATATATTAATTTAAATACAACAAACACTTTACAGAATCAATATGATGGGGCTAAAGTTACATTTTGTATGGGTTCCAGCACATCACGGGATTAAGGGAAATGAAATGGCAGACAGGATATAAGGAGAGTACCAATCAGGTAAGGATAGATAGTATAGTTTTAGTATAACAGAAATAAAGGGTATAATTAAACAAAAAACAAATGAGAGGTGGCAAAAGTTATGGGAATAAGAAAAGAATGGAAGGTGGTTATTGTTGATTTACTCCAAAAGGACTCGGGAAGCAGCGGATATAAGGCTATATTAGATTTTAAAAACAGAGTAAGTTGTATAATAGGATATGTTTTTTTTTCTTTCATTTTTTTTTTTTGTCATGTGGTCCACACTCCTTACCAGTTGGTGGCGGTAATGCTTACCTAACGTTTCTTGCCAACCGCCAATAAATATCAAGAAGAAGAAGAGTTTGCCGTCCTGTCTTACTCTCTTTCACGGTTCGTTGTCAAATAATCGTGAAGGTTTTTTTGTTTTTTTGTGTTTTTGACAAGGTTGTGTTTCTCGTCAGTTCCAGACGTTTTGTCGACAGGGTCATGCTGTCGTAAATTTTCTACAGAATATACATATGTTCTGATTATACTAATGCAAGGTAGATAGAGAAGCTGTTAATAGATTTTAGAGGTGAGTAGGTGTGTAGAGATGACCAGCAGCATGTAGTTGTGATTGTTGAAATATTTCGGTTCTGTGGCAGATCATGAAGCTGCGCGTCCAGCTGCAGTGTAAGAACCTCCATGAATACTTAAGAGAACTGAATCCTGAGATACTGGACAGACTGTATAACCACCCTGCAACATGTCTGGCTGTCTACAGGTATGTACCACCCTGTTTTGGACTTGTATTCTGTATACCCAGCCTCTGCCTGTAGTATTAAATCCAAGATTTTCTGTTTCCAGGGAACTTCCCTCACTTGCTAAGAACTATGTGATGCGCATGCTGTTCCTGGATCAGCCTCTCCCCCAGGCAGCTGTGGCACTTTGGGTGCAAAAAAATAGTCAGAGGTGAGCGAGTCCCTTATCTTACATGAGTAAAAGTGCAAAGAGTAAAGATGCTCTTTGTGTGATAACAAACTAATCTGATTCCATATTTAGAATTTCGAAAAAGATTTACTGGCCTTTTTTACTGTTTTGGGTTGGTTAGGACCCAGTATATGCTCACTGTCAGAAAAGTAAGGGAATTTGTTTTGAGAATACAGAACTAAACATTCACCAACGGTATTATACTTTTAAACAGTTTCAGAACGCTCAGAGGATGAGCGTTCCTCTGAGCGGTTATCAGTTTAAGTACTGATAACCGTACTTAAAATATTTGATCCAACACTGCTTGAATAAAAAAAATCTTAAAAATCAACCAAGAGATCAGGAAGAGATTTGTGAACCTGCTTCATCCCACCTTAGATACAAATTATTGGAGATGCAATCTTCTTCTGTTCAAACAACAAGTATAATATGGGAACATCCAGTTGTCATCATGGACATTGGTTCTGTGTCCTGGAGATAAACATGCTCTACAAATCAACCCCATTCAGACAAGTTCTACTAAAGGACTTGTCTGACTAAATTTTTGAATCATTATGTTTCAGTCATCTTAGTTTAATCTCCACTACAGGTCATATTCTCTGGTAACGTTTTACCTTCTAAATGAGGAAGCTACTGTCATTCTGTGCCCTCGTTAATAAGAATTAAATTTGTATTTTTCTTTTCCCTTAATAAATGAAACCATCATGTGAAAACCTTTTTTATTTACTTAGGTATTTCTTGTCCTTGTTGGTTGATCAGAAACATTCAACTATAAAAATCACAAACAGAAATCTGTGAAGAGGTAAATGCTTTTTCACAACACTGTACCTGTTGGAGATAAAATTTTTTTCTCCCTTTTCTCTTCTTCCAAGAGTACATTTTTCAAATGAGCTTTTCGATTAACAATTAATCCAAAGTCGTTGAAATGTATTAACATTGTTTTGTGTGTATTTTTATTCATATGCAGACAAATGTACAAGTTGTACGAAACATTGTGATTGTGGAAATGATAAGATGACTCTGGGAACCTGGAACCTTTCCATCAGCCTCTCCACAGAACAAAGATTGTCTGATTGTGTTTCTCACTGGTTCTAGTTGAACTTGTTTATTTGTTATTGGCGTGTTCCTGCAGGGATCATGATGACTGTGTCTCGGTGCTGACCGGTCTTCGCCTTTGGCATAGTCAGCACCT
>NW_015114509.1:97444-100311 GCF_001443285.1 Poecilia latipinna
GTGGGCTTCAAGGATACATTTTAAATCCAGTATTCAAAGACAACCTGGGAACAGCACTGCTTGGAGGGTATGTCTGCATTCAAAAAGCGTCATTATTTTTATGGCCTCGTTCATTCTTTGTACTCCAGACTGGTTGAAGTGGCAGAGGCTAATATATATTCACATTTTTACTGCATCTACCAGGCTAAAAACAAATTTGTTATGTTAGAAACTTACACCAAAAATGACCCTGATTTACCTTGAGCTGCACAGTGGAGATGGTCTTAAACATTTTGGATTAGTTAAATTTTTGAATCATTATGTTTCAGTCATCTTAGTTTAATCTCCACTACAGGTCATATTCTCTGGTAACGTTTTACCTTCTAAATGAGGAAGCTACTGTCATTCTGTGCAGTTGTCTGGTGTGTTTGGAATGTTTTTTACAACATGTTGCCATATGGCACTATGGACATCACTTGTAAAAAATTGGTTTAACTTTAGGCCTAGAAATATGTGCCTACATTTTGCTACATACATATGTAGCAGAATTTTAACAGAATTAAAATCGGGACGCAGCTTATTTAAAATAACTGACTCACGAGTCAGTCTTTAAATACATGATCAAATCAATCACTCAAATTTTATTTGTATAGCACATTTCAGCAGCAAGGCAAAGCAAGGTGCTTCACATAATTAAAAAACAAAATAAAAACAGCATGTGACATTGAATAAACAGTAAGAAAAGGTTAGAGTTAAATGATGTATTTGACTGTGGAGGAAAAACTCTTAGATTATCATAAATTTACCATCGTTATGTCCTCTCCAAAGTAGCTGCAACAAAATAGCTTCTAAACATTTTAATGGCTTTTTAATTTTAATAAGCTTTTTTATAAGTCATAACCTTTTTATTTCAACATAGAATACTTGCGTTACAAGCTGCATATGCTATTTTATCAAAAACCCTTTAGAAGTTAATCTCAGATTTATCAAGCTGTCATTTGGCGTTATGTTTTTGATTTCTTTTCTGGTCTTGGTGTAAAAATAGATACAACTTTCTTCACTGAGGTGAGAGTTTTACTTTGGCTCTCCAGACATTAGATAAAATGCATTTGTGCAATCACAATGTCAACAGTTTATACTCACAGAAAAAACAAGAACAAAAAAAGTTATTGCACAGGAGATGAATGGCTTCTAGCTGGCATGAGGAACCTTAAGCTACTCACTGAGCTCAGAAGTTCAAACTGGCAAACGAGAAGGCAACTGTCTGCTTTTATATTTTATTTTTTGCATTTATTTTTTAAACTAGTTTTCATGTTATTTATTTATTAAATTTATTTATTGTTTATTAACTTCCACCGGGCTCGATCCATCCGGAGGGGATGTTGGGACCGGCAGGATTGCCATGGATTATGGTCAGACTCTGAGAGAAGCGCCGGTGTTGTGAATGTTGACAACATTACAGAATCGAGGAGGATTGGGAGTTCTGCAGGCCAGGCTGACCGGCTCTATTGACATCGGGGTGACGGCACCGGAGCATAGAGCCAGACAGAGACTGAAAAACACATCTTCTTCCACAGATCATAATTCTGTCTATTCTTATTTGTTTTGACTGTTTATAAATGGTCTAAGCAGAGCTGTACCATTGATTTTGTTGGTACAGCGAAATCAATATGGGCATTGACTGGCTAATGCTCTGGGCTTCATTACTGTGCAATGACAATTAAATGACCTTTACTTCGCAGTAGATTGACAGGAAAGTTGGTAATGAGAGAGAGAGGAGAAGACAGCAAAGGTCAATGGGCCAGGACTCGAACCTGTGACAGACGCGTCTAGGACTGAGGCCTCCATACATGGGTCTGCCCACTGCACCACCGCAGCGTCCCTAATCTGATATAATTGAGGCCTTATTATGAAATTGTGCTCAATATGTAAATTTTAAGTGTGCAGTTGAATGACAATAAATTCTCACCCCAAGGCCATTCAGTTTTCTTAAGATGGAGTCTCTGAGCTTTTCTTAAAAATTGAATCAGTATTTTCACCAAAGATAAGATAACGGTAAAAAAACAAGCTTTGATATTTTAAATTTGCCACAGTTCCAGCTGGTGAAACTGGCTCCATTTTAAAATCATAAGGGCGGATGCCTTTAACATGGTTAGCTCTTTATCTGGGCTACATTAATATCTAGCTAGCTCTGACAGCACCAGGTCTGCAGGGTCTTTTTGTGTAAGAGAAACGGATTCATCCATCAGCTTGAGTTTCTTTTGTAATCCAACCAATGTCATATTATGTAAAAAAAAAATTTACATATTGTGACTTTCTTATTCTGACAGAACTTGACTGGCTAATGCTATGTGCTTCAAAATATTATAATTTCTCTGCTCTGTTAAATGACGGGATGGTGTTCTGCTCCACAGAGGTGCACAGTGGGCGGACGAGGGGAGCAGCCTGGGGCCTGATCGCCATGCACGCGACATTGAGAGCCTGGACCGCTATGCTATGGAACGCTGGGAAGTGATCCTGCAGTTCATGGTGGGTTCTCCTAGTGCTGTTAGTCAAGACCTGGCTCAGCTCTTGATTCAAGCCGGCCTCATGAGAAGGTACAGACAAATCCAGCTCACTTAATGCTTTTCCAAGTATGTACATATAAGGAAAAATATGTAAGTTAATTGTAAATCAGGTAACCAATTTAATTTCCCAATTACTGTGGAATTTCTGCAGAATTTTTGTTATTGCCATATTGCCTGTTCAGGTTTCACTGGAAGATGACGTCAATATGATATAATTGCATTTACTATATTTGTTTTGCATAGAGATGTGCCGATCAGGTTTTTTCCTGCCGATACCGATACCGATCACCCATGATGGCCGATACACCGATACCGATCACC
>NW_015114509.1:104631-115440 GCF_001443285.1 Poecilia latipinna
GTTTTGCAACTTTCATAAGCAGTGATAAGAAAACAGGCAAAAGTAACAGAAGGGGCCTTCTGTTACCTCAAACAGGCCGGAATACTCAAAGTATTGAAAGCCTTCAACATATAAAGAAACTAGTAGAAGAGATTCCTAATTTGAGCTTATTGTAAAAATCACTGCAAGGACCACTTAAAGGGAATGCTGAAGATCAGTGACCATTAAGTTTTACATATGTTATCTCCACTGCGCCATTGGACATTTACCGTATTTTCCGCACTATAAGGCGCACGTAAAAACCTTCAATTTCCTCAAAAGCCGAAAGAGCGCCTTATATATGGACCAATATTGAGCCACAACAGGTCTAGCAACTACGGTAAGCAGCCGCCGACTTCATTTTCCCCTGTAGAAGAAGAAGCGCGCAGTGCATGCTGGGATAGTTGTCAGAAAGCTGGTTTGTAATCTCAGACAGCAGGTAGGTAGGTAGATAGGTCTGTCAAACTTTAAAGTTTGACAGACCTATCTACTTACCTAGCGTCTATAATCGGGTCGTCTGCAGGTCATTTAGCACCACTTTCTCCACGAACATGCTGTGCGCGAACGGAGAAGGGTGACCATCGTCCGGCCACGCCCCGGCCCAGTCGCGGAAGGCTCTCCTCGTTGACCAGAGTCTGACTGTTTTGTTGACATTCCTTTTAGTGCAGCTCCATCTAGTGGATGCATAATGTAACTCCAGCCTCTACTGTAGTGTCTATTCTATGTGCCTTATAATCTGGTGCACCTTATAGTGCAGAAAATACGGTAACTGGATTGAAAATCTGTGCATAAGCCAGGAATAAAAAATTACTCTCTCATAATACAAACCGTCAATAATTAAAACAGATTTTCTGGCGTAATCTTTGTAACAGAAAATATCAACATCCATCAGTCAAATCTTCAAAAAACATCTCTGTAACATTAATGTGTTTGGTGTATTTTAACAAAATCAGTGGCTGAATGAATTTCATGGAAGAATATATGTTTGTGGTTGTTTTAGTTGTAGATTTCAAGATCAAATGATTGCATTTATTTAACAAAAAAGGTTGATTGCTACAGTGGGAAAGATTAATATAAAGCTGTAGTTTTCCACCCATATGCTGACTTGTTCTAGAATAAGCTCTCAACATTTAGTTTAGTGACTCAAATAGATACTCTGTTCAATAAATTGCTGTCTGAGCGGACGCTAACACAAGATTGTCAACTGGAAAGACCTTTCATGCAAAATGGTCATATTAAAGGTCAAGACAAATAACTGTTTCTCATGTTGCTCTCTCATTTTCTTTCAATATAAGTGAGGCAGGAGAAGCACCGTACATCACTTCTGCTGGTTTTCAGTTCCTCCTTCTGGACACAGCCTCTCAGCTTTGGTACTTTACTTTGCAGTACCTCAAATCTGCTCAGGTAACAGTAGACTTGGAACTGGATAGCAGAAGTGTTGAATGTTTAGTATTCAGGTTGTAGTTATAGTCATGTTGTTGTTCTCTATTCTGAGGGATTTCTAACCATGACTTTACACATTGCAAAGTAAAGTTCCAAATGTAATTTTTATGGTATTATATTACTGCCTTGTTTACGCTCATCCAAGTTCAAATCCATAAGGTGGAAAATGCAACATACTCTGTCCTGTAAGAAAAATCAGAAGAAATGTTTTGTTTTTTTTAAATGGTAGAATTGGCTAAGTCCTTCAGCATTTTTAGTTTTACTGCAAAGAACAATTTGGACAATTCTCCTTTTCTCTTGCATATGAACATACATTTTTGATGTTTTTTTGTTTTTGTCTTGCAGTCCAGAGGGATGGACCTTGTGGAGATCTTATCCTTCTTGTTCCAGCTCAGTTTTTCTACTTTGGGGAGAGTGAGTGCAAACTTTTTTGCTTGGATTCTCATGTTTAGTGACTTTTTATTAATGGTTCAACTGTCTGTTGGCCTACAGCACCACAGGCTCTACTTAAGACCTAGTAGTAGCAGGCTTTAGAGGCATTTTCAAACTCAGCGTCCTGCTGGAACTGACACACTCTGATCGGCCTGGTATTTCTAGACTGATTTTAGTTTTTCTTGTTATACACCATGCTTCAGGATTACTCAGTGGAGGGGATGAGTGAGTCGTTGCTAACTTTCCTGCAGCACCTTCGGGAGTTTGGACTGGTGTTTCAGAGGAAGGTGAGACCTCTTAATTCACAAGCTCCTTATTTTCTTTTTCCAGTTTAACCCATTGATGCAAAAAGAAGAATGAAAATATCAGATGAGGTGTTATCGTTTTAATTAACTGCATAATTATCATAATACAAATCATGACTGTAATGATCATTTTCTACATTCCCAAGGAGGAGTTGGTGGCGTTTGCCTAAATAGTTTTCAGGTGACGTGAAAGACAAGAAATAAGTGTAATCTGTCTGTAGTAGTGTAAAAACTATTTTTAGAATATAATTCCTCCACCATGTATATTCAGAGGAAGTCCCGGCGGTACTATCCCACCAGACTGGCAATTACTTTGGCTGCTGGAGTAACTACCAGCTCCGCCTCTCCATCCTCCACCAACATTGCTTCCATTCCTGGAACTAGAGATGCAGGCTTCATTGTTGTGGAAACCAATTATCGTCTCTACGCCTACACAGGTATGACTGAACAAAATTTGTAAAAGATGGTTGGTTAAAAAAGGCCACCTCATTCCAGAATGCTTTTTTTCTTCTTTTGTTTTATAGGGTACTGGCATATGTAGCAATCAATTCATTTTGTTTATATAGCACCAATTCATAACGTCATCTCCTGCCACTTTACAAAAAATCATTTAAATTCAATATTACATATATTCAAACTGATCATCACACAGTCACACAATCTGATGTGAATAAAGGTGTGGACTTTCTGTTGAGTTCATAGCACCATGTTCCTGTCAAGACTCCATGTTACAGGCAAAATCCAATTCATCCACCCAACACTTTTGTCATGGCTGTTCTTTTTAGCCCAATACATTTTTATTAAAGAAAACTTTTTTTTACTTCTCAACTTAACATATTGAAGATGCCACACCACTGATATGGAAGCAATAGGTCCAGACCTTTAGCGACGCAGCTGCAGTTTTTTCAGGTGACAAAACTTTTTTCATTCATCCCTCTATTCTCACTTGCTTTTGTTTTTCAGATTCAGAACTTCAGATTGCTCTGGTGGCTCTTTTCAGTGAGATGTTGTATCGCTTTTCCAATGTGGTGGTCGCTCAGCTTACAAGGGAATCCGTTCAGCAGGCCATCGCTAATGGAATTACCGCTCAGCAGGTGTTTGGCCTGTCAGGCAGACCTGCACAGTAATGACACAGGGAAGGGAAAGTAAACAGAAGAGATGCAGAACCAAACCAAAAGCCCTTCAGTGCTCCATGTTCTCACTAATAGGCTGAATTCTATTCCATTTTTAATGTACTAATAAACTAAATAAATAGGAAATAAAATTTAGTGTTGCATATGAATTACGTACTTAATAATGGTTTTAAACCATTAAAAAAAATTATGCATTTAGAAATTTCCTACATATCAGGCTATCACTTATGTTTTTATAAGAAAATAGACCTACACACAGATTGTCACAAAACACTGATGACTTTTAATTCGTACATAACTTAAGATTATCATAATCCAAAAGAAATAGAGGCTGTACTAAACAAAAGATGCCTTTTGTTGGTTTCTTAACCATCCTGCCCAACGTGTGGCTCTCTGTCTGCACTGATGAAGTTTATGTATGTGTTCCTCAGTTAGGCAGTGCATTAGTCAACCGGTGGTTCTGCCTGTGGAGGAGCTTTCGTGCTCACCTTAAAGTCACGCAGCAACATGGTTTTATTTTTTTATTCTTGTTATTTTTATTATTATTATTGCAGTGACATGATGCATCAAACTGTGCTACATCAAATGCTTGCACAGTCTCTTTGGTGCTTATTAAAAATTCAATGGACACAAAATGGAAGAGCTACTAAAACCACATAAAGTAAATCTAAATCAAATTATTTAGCAGCACTGATATTCTCAATAAACAAATGTTAAGTTTCTAAATCTGTGTTAAAATGTTACCATTTATGGGGCCCCTGAAGGCCTGGGGGCCTTAAGCAGCTGCTGGCTCAAGTTGGATTTAACAGAAGAGCAAATAATCGATATTTTTTTAATTGTACTTTTTTGATTTGCTGTTTTTAAGACTATAGTTGTGGGTTTAAATAGTATTTTACTGGTGATGTTATCTGGTAATATTTTACATTTCCTGTCAACTTGACATCTTTTAGTACAAAAGACGATGGGCCGCCAGGGGCCCAACCAACAGGCTTAAGTTTTCTGGGGGAAACGCTGCTTAGAAAATTGTGATTTCTTTCATTTCTATTTTTAATAAATTTGCAAAATATCTGAATATTTTTCCATATTAGAGGGGCATTTTTCTATTTTTCAAAATTGCATTTGTACATATTATGCAATATGTGGTGTACAAATTAGATATTTTAGCTTTAATAATAATAATTTTACATATATATAATTAATATATAAGGAAAAAACAAAAACATGCAGCTGCACATGACATCTTTTGTACTGTGTTATTTGAACATTGTGTTTTATTAGATCATCCACTTTCTAAGGACCAGAGCTCACCCTGTCCTGCTCACACAGGTATTGTTGGCTCACTTTTAAAGAAAGAAATTATGTCCTGCTGACATCTTAAGGCACCACACAGGCCCTTTATTTTGCTTGCATGTGTTTCAGACCCCAGTGCTGCCTCCAACTATAACAGACCAGATCAGACTGTGGGAGCTCGAGAGAGATCGGCTGCAATTCACAGAGGGTGAGTGTGAGTCCTGTCTGAACCCAGGGAACTGTTAGACAAAATAGAACTATTCATTACTGTCCCACAGTGGGGAAAATTCAGTGGAGCAACAGCAAAGTGACAGATAATCAAAGCACAAAGATAAAGAGATTTTTTTTTTAAATTAATAACATACTGACAAAATTGTCATTGTGATTCTGCCCTGGTGGGATCTAGGGCTTAGCCATATCATGTCATTCACTATAATACCGGTATAAAAAACCTGCTCAGGAAAATAAACTTTATCGTGAAATGCTTATTTAAATGCTAATTTATGGCGTAAATACGTCACCCCATCACACAGCAATATTCTAGTTGTAAAGATGAAGGCAAACAGGGCTAAACCACCATAAAAACAAAGAAGAAACTGGTCAGCTGGATTACAGTCTGAACTGAACTAATTCTATTTCAGATAGAATTAGCTAGTTATCATAGTAGTGTGGTAGACACAGTAGTGTTATGGCCGCTGCAGCTGCAGCTCCCGTTCCGTAGTCACCTGGTTGCACGGAGCTCCAAGTACAGCTCACTGCAGCAAATAGTAAGGGACAGGTCCAGACCAATACCTTATTTGGAAATGGGTCCGTTGCACTCTGGCCCTGTGTGAAATTCTGTTCCTCTCTTGGGGGCCTTGGGGTAGGCCAACTACAGGTTGTGTTCCAGGCAATTGTTGAGTGTTTTTTTAACTTTTCAACTCCCCACTTGTTATGGTCACATGAGCTGCAGAATAAAAGACAAACTTTTAAGAATACTTTCAAAGCAGGTAAAATAAATCTATCTAATTATGTTTTGTTCATTTCTTTTTAACTAGGAAACTTGCAAACTCAGCATCAGATCAACAATTTCTCTAACTGTAAGAGAATAAGGGATGATATTGAGGTCATAGCCTGGACACAATTAGCTAAAAATGTTGTTGTTTTTTTTCTCTTTCAGGAGTGCTCTACAATCAGTTCCTGTCCCAAGCAGACTTTGAGGTGCTGCGAGACAGAGCTCAGGTTGGAACGTACTTTCTGACAAATAATGCCACCTTGTCTGGGCTTGAAAAATATTCAGCAGCTGATAAGTATTCCTCTGGGTATTTAGTCAACTGTCACATGTGGGGGAATTTTTCTACAATAATTCGAGAGCACAGATTTTCAGTCTGAAAGCAGGATTACATCTTTCTTTTCAAAACTTTTAATACTTTGTTTACATTATCATCTAAGAAAATGAAAATGTAAGCTTAAATTATATTTATCTAGATAAATTTTAAGTTATATTTAGATAAATATAAATATAGATATATATTTAGATCTATCTAAATGTATATATTTAGGTAGATGTCATGACTATGTTGATCAGAAGGCTGTTGGCGATCAGTAGCACACTGCTGGCGGGTGTTCAGTGTCCTATGGAGCAGAAAGCTGAGGTTGTTGTTTCTCTCTTCTCCAGTGGGTGGCGCAGGTTGCTACAATTGTAGCAACCTGTGGCCACTATCAATTGATGGTGGCCACACTGGCACACCCGCTAGAAGGAAACAAACGCATCCAGTACAACACTTTCATTCTATTGGTTGAGAGGTTGCCAGTTGACAGTGCTTTTTTTGTTCCAAAAGCAAGCAGAGAGTTCTGCAAGAGCATGAGAAGTTTTGAGTACATTACAAGTTTTGAGAAGAAAGACATGAAGTCCTGCTTTCGAAATGAAAATGTAAGCAATAGTATTAAAAGTTTTGAAAACAAAAGACATGTAATCTTGCTTTCAGACTGAAAATATGTGCTCTCAAATTATGGCAGAAAATTTCCCCCATTGTCACACACCAACATGCTGTTTCCAAGGTATTATTCCAATCTCAAAACTTAGCTGAAGCTACACAGAAATGGTTTGAGGACAGCAAGGTGGATATTCTGTAATGGCCCAGTCAAAGCCCAGACCTGATTGCAATAGAAAAAATGGCTGTCAGTTTCATTATTTTGTAGAAATTAGTTTTCATTTTTACATTAAGGGTTTTTTGTAAATTTTTCATAAAACCATTTCATAATAAATTTGATTGAATGTGATTGATTTGTAACATCCTGGTTTTCTGCTGTTCTGATGTTGTTTAATCAAGCTGTCATTATGCAGGGTTTGGGCTGCCTGGTGTGGCAGGATGTGGCTCACAGGGTGATGGTGGTGACATCCCATGGACACAGCGAGGTCAAGAGGTTCTGGAAACGACAGAGGTCTCACATATAGCCAGAGGAAGCTGCTCACGGTCCAGTGACCCCACATATGTTTACTACTGTCAGTTTGGAAACTTTTATATTCTCACGTTTTTTTTTTTAAATAAATAAATTAATCATATTTGTTGATTTATTTTGGTGGATTTCTGTTGTAGGAATTTTGTACTATTATTAAATTGTGCCTCTAGTTGATAAAGGAACCCTCTGGCAGTTTCAAAACTATATTGCAATCATATTAAACAAACTCTGGCACTTGTGATGCAAAAGCAAATTATTGTCTTTAAACAGTTTTACAATTGAACTTACTAAGATTTAGATTAATCTAATCTTAGTCTGATTAGATTAAGATTTCACATTCGTAATCCAACCAGATTTATAATGTGAAATATTCATACTTTTATTTAAAAAATGAAGTTCACATTTATTACACACAGTAACGCTGTGGCTGGAGTGGCACGGACTCCAGCCACTCCAGCCACAGCGTTATAGATCCTCTTTGGGGTTTACTGGCCAACCAAACACAGGAACACCATGGTCACTGTGTGGGCCAGTACCAAAAAAGATAAAAGCAGCATCTCCATCCAGCATGTCAGCAGAGGGAAGCTTGAAGTGCTCTATAATGTCTTTGGACTGCTGCATTTAGAAATCCTAGTGGACCAGAACCACTAGAAAAAATGTCACCCAGTCATCAGGAACTGTGGAGACTTTTGGACCACTGAGTAACATTCCAGTTCATTTCTACTTGGACTAGATGATGCTTTTTGAAAATGTTTTTCAATTTGTAGTTGTGTTTAGTGATTTGTTGATGTGGTTTGCATTTCAGGGCCACCTCAACGTAGAGCTAATGGAGCAGTTCTATTGTATTGATGAGAATTTTGGTTCTTCTCAGCTTCTTTAACAGCCGAAGAACTCTTTCGGCTTATAATATATCATCTGCAGCCCTATATTTTAATATAATTTGGCAAATATCAATGTTTTGCATGATAAATCCTTTTGCATTCATTGTTCCCTATATGAGAAGTCTTGTACGTTCTTAATTATATGTATTTGTTATGTTACGT
The DNA here is from genome assembly GCF_001443285.1 of Poecilia latipinna. Taxonomy (NCBI): domain Eukaryota; kingdom Metazoa; phylum Chordata; class Actinopteri; order Cyprinodontiformes; family Poeciliidae; genus Poecilia; species Poecilia latipinna. The sequence goes on from NW_015114509.1 coordinate 112,738, forward strand.
AAGCGCACATTCTTACTTTTTTTTATCAAAATTTTAATTAACAAAGACAAATGAGCAAAGTGCCACAACCAAATCTACAGAACAGACTATCATCAGCCTAACGGCATAATTGCCTAAAGACTAAAGCAATTAGGCTGATGATATATCTTTAATCAGATGTTTCTTCTCTTACAGGTGTCAATTATATTTATGGTTTTTGTAAAGTTAAAGATAATTTTATTTATGTAGCACATTTTCAGCAATAAGGCAATACAAAGTGCTTTTTGTGATGCACACTGCTCACTGCTGGGGGATGGACTCCATAGAGTCTATGGCATGACTTTTTATTTTTTGGGGGAAAAAATATTTTTCCTTCTTTTGGGAGCTTGTTGGTCCCTAATTACATATCAATCATAAAATCGGACCCTGACACCTCCCGGAACCGGATTTGGGTTTGTTGCCTCAGGGCAACATTGCGCTACAAGGGGTCTAAAACGCCAAGTTTTCTACAGTGATTATGAGAAATGAAATACAAATCAAACAAAAACTATATTCATAAAAAACTTTTTTTTGACAAAAATAAATCAGACATGGTTCCAACTCACCAAATATAAAATAAACAACTAACTTTCATTAATGAATGGTACATTTAAGCAAATTACTAAAACAAGCATTTGTGTGTTTGTACGTGTGTATGTTTGGCGGAGTTAGAATCACTCAGGATGTTGAAATTAGTCTTTTTCCCTATTATATATTAAACATCAGGAAGGAATTGCTTGCTGATGTGAAAAAGAGTGTATATCACATTTTTGGCACTTGATTATTGGCGTATCTGGGAATCACCATCTGTTAATCTGATTATCTATGGTGAAATGTACTGACACAACTGGAAATATTTGTTTTGGTTGTGTCAAAGGCAATCCTGGTTTTTGTTGTGGCCTGGTTTAAAAAAATATGCAAGACATCTCCCAATTGACTGAAATACTTCAGCAACAAATGTGAAGGAGACATCGAAAACAACCTGGCAGCCTTGAACTATTGCCAGACTGAAGTCAGAATTTAGCTCAAGGACTCTGTTAGGAAATGAACTCGTTCATCTTGTAGCCTAAAGAACATCAATTCAGTTCTGTCTGTGACTGCTTGGAAAATTTCCATGATATATGTTAGGGCAATGTTGGCAAAAGCAATGAGACCGGTTCTGACCGTGTTAAAGGCAGCATCTATTCTTTCTCTGACTCTGCTTAAGAACGCGACCACTCTGTTTTGAATGCTTGAATATCTTTCTTCAATGTAAATGAAAACGAGCCTTAAATAAGAAATGAATGATGTAGCGATCTCAGAACCGAGGTGACAGATTCTCAACTGCAAAAGAAAAATATTCTTCTATTGCAGCAGAGATGTTCCATTCAAGCAACTACTTTCTGATTCTCATTTGAGCTGTGTTTAAAAAATTTGCAAATCTGGTTCTTGTTGTTTGAAATGTGGCCACAATAATGTTTCTTTGCTCGGTTTAAAAATTGTGACATTTCTTTGCAAGCTTTGCCAAAAATACCTTCAATGTATTTAAAAATCTTCCATGGCCATTTCAAGTTCTGAGCAGGAGGTTCTGGTTCGGTTTGATCCCTGGACATTTGCTGGTCATCATCATCATTTTGAGACTCATCCAGACAAACAGCAATACATAAAGTTAGAAGAAAGCTTGGACACCAGATTCTTTTGTTTGACATTTTCCTTTTGTATAACTGTGAGTCTGTCAGTTTGCTCATCCCTGTGGTTTGTGGTCATTGTTGTAGTTTGTTTGTCCTTCTGTTTTCCTGAATTTTTATATATATATATATATATATCTATATCTATATCTATATATATATATATATATATATATATAGATATAGATATAGATATAGATATATATGATACATTATTTAGCCAAGTTCCCTAATTTTGGGGGATTGGTGATCGGCCGATACTTGCATGAAGCCAATTTTATCCACTGATCTTATCTTTGTCAAAGGTTTAAAAATCATCCCCTGTCCTCTTCTGCCCTACATTGAGAGGTTTGACTGACAGACCGGCCCACCAGGTCACTTCTGTATGTTTGCAGTTAACAATGTTCATCCCACTGTTACCAATTCAGCGACTTTCTTGCTACATTTAACAACATTTTTTGAAAAAAAAAATGGTATCAGCCAAAGTCAAAATTGGCAGGTCAGGCTTTGTAAAGATTGGTAATCGGTGGTTGGCCAGAAAACTGCAGTCGGTGCAGCCCAACTTAAGATGGAATACACAACCATGACATTTTTGATTAAATTAATTTCTCTTAGGTGTAATTACAATAGATATAAATTTAATTTATACCCGGTGAATCTTTCTCACTTGAGAATGTGGACCGGTTCTGGGTTGATTATGAGCTTTCAAACCATTTTAATTGGAGAAATTTCACATAACTTAGAAGTTGATGTAAAAATACTGTTTGTTTTAGGTGCATAAATTATCAGCAGCAAACAACATATCACCAACTACAGCATAGAGTAGCTCATTGATATTATTAATGCAGTAGCCATGTAGCCTGATGGAAAAACATTTCATTGAACAATATCAACATTAAGAAGTTTTAATTATTGTTGTCAAATGTTATCAAACACGTTATGAAGGCAAAAAGAAAACCCTCAAATATACAGAGCCAACCACGAGAATCAACTCATTTAAATTTAAATGTGTATTGTT
>NW_015114509.1:118127-118588 GCF_001443285.1 Poecilia latipinna
GTCCTATGGATAAAGCACAAAATTTGAATAAAATATACACAAAATATAATTTTTTCAAATATCTGACTCAACTAACCTGGGTCATGTGAGCACAACAATGTATATTTTCCAGTTAAATATTTGCTGAATATTTTTTTATTTTAAACATTGTAGTCGGTGGATGATGCATGTAAAAGCCCTTGTCCAGGAGCAGAACTCAACACATTCTTATAGTNTAAAACNATTANAGAAATACTAAAATTATATATTATGACAATTAAGTATAAGTAGTCATATAAATAATTATAAAAGTATCAATAAATTGAATTAAAAATAATTTTTATATATGTTCCAACTCAGTTGAAATTTGTCCCAAGTTTTTGTCAACACTGTCAGACATAAAAAGAATGCAAAATAATAATTAATAATAATAATAATAATAATAATAATAATAATAATAATAATAATAATAATAATAATAA
>NW_015114509.1:124422-132833 GCF_001443285.1 Poecilia latipinna
GAGATGGGCACCAGCAACCCTCCCGACCCCACTAAGGGACAAGAGTGTTAGAAAATGGATGGATGGATTTTTAACTAGTGTTAACTGCATTTTTCTTCATTGGGAAAAGAGCAGCCTCTGTGGTCTCCCAGAAATCCCTCCATATTAAAAAGGCACAAAAACCTAATCCTGACTGGTTGATCCAGCGATAAACAGGTGAGAACAAGTCTACTACTGTAAAGTATAATCATCAGAGTTTGTAATCTTTGCAAACAATATGTATTCAAGTGTTTTGCACCACAAACACCATAATATAACAGGACCTAGTGAACAGAAAAACACACCGACTTAGAGAAAAAAGAATAAATATTTAAATAAATAAAAATAATTATAATAATAAATAAATATGTCGACACATCATTGCCAGGCTGTAGTGAAACAATTAGCAGCAAAAACACACAACATAAGTGATACAAAAATGACATATCTTAGTAAATAGCTCTGATGTGGTGGATTACAGACCACCATATCAGACATTGCTAATCACTTACTGGTTGATCTGTAAATATAAAACTTACAAAACAAGTTTCTTTTGGTGCTATGCAACAGACTCCATTCCATAATAAGTAGTACAGGTGCTACTCTGTGTATGTTAACATGTATGTTAATGTAAATTTACTGCCCTCTGCAAGCTCTCTTTACAAGGCAAAGACACCAAAATAAGTCTTCCCTGCATCTTCTTCAAGTTTCTCAAGCATCTTCTCTTCCATAACCGTCTTCAGTCTGTCCCCACTCTTTAAATCGAATACTGCTCCCATATACACTGCAGAGAAGCAGCTTCCAGCTGAGTCTGGATCCTTACTGGCTGTACCCTGGCACACAGTACGAACTGAATGCAAGAGGGTCTGATAGGACCTCTCATCATTAGAGCCAAATGATCTGGACCAGCGTTTCACTGTGTGACTCAGATGGATCATGTGATTGGAAGTAAGGTCATCAGCAGTGCTGCTGCAGCTTACTCTGAACGACGCCTGGCTGTAAACAAAGTAGAGGCCATTCTGAGGAATCAGAATCTCATTGTCTTTTAGTTCTAGATCTCCTTGAGAATGTGCCTGGTCCACTTTGTTCATCCACTTCACTGACGTGTTTATGGCGGGGTCGTGTACTCCTGATTGAAAACACAGGCATGAAAATGAATATCAGATTATTGCACTTACAATACCCTCCTGTAGACAGTGAAAAACAACCAAAGGTAAAGCTAATTATGAAAAAAAAAATCATTTTGCTAAGTCCTTCTGTATCTTTTAGTTATATAAACAGACAGAACTGTACATATTGTTCACCTCTGGGTTTTAATGTAGTTGTAGACTACACTTTGCAGTTTGTTCTTACCAGGGCCGTACAGAGGGGCAGGGGCTCAAAGTTAAAAAGGGGCACATTGATCAAGATCTTAAAACACCGTACAACAAACTAACAACAATCCATATTAATCAAGAATCTAATATTTATTTGGATCATATTATGTCATTGTCATGTGGGGACAATCAAAGCAAATTTTCCCTGATAGGTTTAATGTTGCTGTTTCTGCTGCTGACTGTCCTGGAGGATTTTGTCTTTCAACAAGGTTTTGATGTGTTACCACGGCTACAATCTGATGCTATCTTTAATCTTTGTGTTTGAGCTCAGTTTATTCACAAATACATCACAGTAAATAATAATCAGAAATCAGTGATTGATATTAAGCTGGCCAATTAACCTGTTCCCAGTCTCACTGACTTCCCTAAATCTATTTTCAAACAAACACTGTTAGTGATGCTGATGTTCTTAGTAGGAGGGGGAGTAAATTAGATTCTACCCCGGCCCTGCTAGAGCTGCTCCATTGTGTTGCGCATCTCTCTACTGGATGCAAGGGACAAATGGAGATTTCATTTATAAGGCAGTAGCTGGGACAAACCATCAGATGAGGCTTTTGTGTTTACTGACTGTTCAGTTTGTAATAAGCGCCACAAAGACTGTTTTGGTTGCCTGGGCTTTATGGGTGTATTTTTTCTGATCTGTCAGCAAAACTGTGAACCCGCCTGGTAGTAACGTTAGTGAAGCACAGAGCTAAAAGGTACGTTGGATTCGCAGTGACAGCCACATTACCATTTCTTTATATCAGGGTATCCGATTCTGACCCCCAGTGGTGAGACTGACTCAGGCTGCCTGGAGCAAACTGGGCATTTAGTCCAGCACTGAAGCAGAATGCTAAAATTAAAGTCAGAAGTTTTCTCTGCAACTGAGCCATTTCTGTGTTTGGGGGTGATGAGGGTTTTTCCCGCTATTGTGAGGACAATTATGAAAATAAATAAAACTTCAACATCAGACCTACGTTTTTATTCACAAACTAGTGTATGTTGAAAAAAAACATTCTCGCCCATAATCTGACAGAGGACACAGTTCCCCTCCCTATCCTGATCTGGTGTCATAACGACATGGAGACAGAGGAACTGAGAATCCATTCAGTCATTATTAGACCAAGGACAGCCAGAGTAATTCAGTTGGCTAAATTCTTATGTTTAGCTAAATACTATTGTCCAGATAAAAAATGTAATAAAAAATAAATACATTGAAAACAAAACAAAAATAAAACAAAATAAAACAACCCCAAAAAGGGCACTTAGGGCATCAAGGGTAAAAGCGGCAGGGAATCAAGCCCCCTCCACCCCCCTCACCTGAAGGTGTCTAGTTCTTACCTTCTAGATGAATGGCTGCCCTGTTTGAAATTTGCCTTAAGGCGTGATGAAAAGCTGTAAAATCAGAGGAAAAGATGTTAACCCTCTTCTGGATGCAAAATAGCATTTTTCTGGGACATTATTCCTTTATGGAACAAATCCCTAAGTAACAAAACTATACATAAAAGTTCAGGTATATAATATTTACCTGTAAAACATAGATTAGATAATAGATGCTATAGTTAACTACAACTTCATAAAAGTTCAATGTGTCAAAGAATTAAGGAGAACTACCCACCAGAGCTTCCCTCGTCTGATACTGCACTCTGTGTCAGAAGATAGATAAAGAGACACTGTTAGCATTGGTGGGATCAGATTATGTAGTAACTATTTGTTGCAGGCCTCTGACCCTTTTTGAAGACAGCACTCACCTTGACACGAGCATTAGAGAAGAGGAAAACAGCAGCACCAGTAGCAAGGCAGAGTGTGAAAGCCATCAGGGCCAAGGTAAGTCTGGACATTTGAAATGTTTTGATTCTAGTGGATGTCCGATCATTTGTCCCTGTGCTCGCATCTGCATCCAGTAATATCTTGAATTCACTCTCCATTGTTCTGAGTAAGTTCTTGCTTTCAATCCAAGTCAAACTGTAAATGTATGGTAAGAGGACTCCTTCTTCTTCTTAACTGACATTTTGAGACGCTCTTTTAAAAGCTTTTTTTTGGTGGAAACTCCAGTGATGTCACTCTTTGTGAATAAGTGGAGAGCTGATAAGGAAGAGACCCAGAACCTGGGAGGCTCATATGGACCAGAACACGCCTACACAAACCTCTGACTGAGTTATACCTAAACCACACGCACAGACCTGTCGTAACCATTTTTACACCACAAAATAGACACCCACAATTAGCAGAATCTAACACTTACTCTTTCTCTTACGCACACACACGCACTCTGATCAACATGTGTTTAAAAACATCACAGAAACTTTGTGTCTGCATAAATTCTGTTTCAGTGGTAAAAGTGAAGTCTTTTTGATGTTCTACTCAGAAAGAGAAATATGTCACTTCCCCAAAGTTTAAGATAGACAGACGTTAATGTAAGGCTGTGACTCATCTAGTATAGAGCCTTCCTTTAATTCCGAGGTATGATTAGCTCCTCCAGTTAATGCAACATGTTAGTTACCACTGTTTATCATACGGATATTGAGAAAAAAGACCTCAGCATTTCAACTTGTAAATACAAGTTGTGTCTGTGTGTGAAGGGTGTTTCCCCCTTCACATACACAGTAAACAAGTACTTTCTATATTGGGAAATACTTTTTTCAATTGTAGGAAGCACTTGTTTCCCATGTGTAAAGGGGGAAACACCCTGAGAATGGTTGTATAGAAACTCAGTGAAGTCAGTGTTACATGAAGATGTGTAGATAGTCTCAGGTACTTGTGACCACAGAACACTTTAAGTTTAATTCATGCTTAATGTTGTCGTTTGTATTCCATCTGCATCACATTGAAAAGGCACGAAATAACTGATATTATTGATCAAAATATTTTTTAGAATTGACCAAAAAAGTTCTCAAATGTATCATAATTCTTTCTCCTCAATATACTGAGGGATCAGAGCAGCTTTAGGAAAAGGGAAATCAAATTTGAAGCAACAGCTCATCAGTCCACCTGTGACTTTCAACAAAAGTGTAAAGCTGTACTTCATTTTATGATTAATTATTTTTCTTTATTTACCATGAAGTACAAATATTTTGTGAGCTGAGCAATTTGTTTGTAATGTGTAACAGGTAAACATAGAATAAGAAACAATGTAGTAATAAAATTATAGTCAAAGGTTAACTTAAGGGTACAGGCTAAGATATCTCAATTATGAGCAAAACTTAGTTCTTATCATTGGTCTGGTCAGCTGTTGAGTTTAAATATTTGACAGAAAACATCATGAGTCTATCATAGTCAGGTGAGTATGAATCTTCTTTCATATTCACAGAAGTGAGTGTTTTGGAAGATAGGACCAATCAGTTTCTGCATTTATGGTCCCATGTCTGTGTTTTTTTAAATATATAAATCCACTTATGGAGACATTATAAGATGAAATGTTTAAATAAAGAATAAGAATTTGTATTTTGCTGATCTTTTTATTATCACTGGCAATTGTCAAGACTTTGATCAATTTTATAATTGATCAAAATCTTTGATCAGTTTGATCTGTCATGAGGCCTGCCTCTGTCCTGCCATATTTGACTTAATATAGATAAATATGTCAAGATCTAAGGAAGAGATAGTTGTCACTCATAGGTTCTGGGGTCAGGTCCCTGTCGACACATCAAAGTCATCTTCAGTAAAATGTGGAATACCAAACTGTTAACTGACAGGGAACTGCATGACTCTCAAAACAGAGTTAGAATAAAATAAATATATGGATAAAAGTAACAGAGATTGGAAATAGTTTTAGTAAAACACAATGCATCCATGACAACTGTCTGCAGAACGATTGCAAATCTTACTGACTGCAAGGTGAACTGTTATCTTGCTGCCATACTTCAGTCAGTTTTTTAGACAATTTACCCTTAGTGGACATGACAATAAAATAGTGATTGTTGCATGAAAAGCTACAAAAGCTTTGCTGTTAAAGGAATAATAATATTTTACATGCAACAAAGATTCAGGTGGCCATGTTATTAAGCTTTCTATAAGTTAATGTGAAAAACGAAACCAAGAATCAAATTACCTTGCAAAACTCCCCATCAGAGGACAGAAATTTTACCAAATAACTCAGAACCGCAATAAAACAGCTGATGACTGCTTGCACAACCTTAAAAGTTTAGGCACAATGAGTTGTGCAAATATGATTGCACAACCCATCTGTCATTTTATAATGCAGGGCTCACAGCAGGAACAGTGATACACAGAAAGGTCATAAGAAACATATTGGAAGAAATTGGTCAGGGTGGACAGATTTCTGATATGCACCCAGTAGCTGTAACACTAAAAAGTCAAAAGAGAATCTAAGTGTCATGATTTGGTGAGGTTGTGGTGGTGAGAGAGAATGCAGATACCCAGATGGAAGATGATGATGATGAAGATTTTAATGATAGGAGTACAGCTCAACAGTCCAGATGAGCAGGTAGCACAGGGAGCGAAGGCAACACTAACACTGGAATCTACTGACTAACGACTGCATAGAGAGCTGAAGCCGTCACAGGACTTCACAGTTTTACTGTGGACGACTGACTAGATTGACTGTGACAACTTACGACACTCGACAAAGACAACAGGTGGGCTTTGCATGCTGCCCATTTCTTCTGACCCTCCTTGAGATGATTCCACAAAGGAATGGCTTTGGAACAACTCTGTGATCATTTTTGCCTGGCCCAGCCAGATCCCTGACCTAAATCCAATTAAACATTTCTGGAGAGACCTGAAAATGCCTCCACCAACGTTCACCATCCAACCTGACAGAACTGGAGCGGATCTCCAAATCCAGGTGTGAAAAACTTGTTGCATCATTCCCAAGAAAACTCATGGCTGTACAAGCTCAAAAGGGTGGTTCTGCTCAATACTGACCCTCAATATCAGGGTCAGTATTGACTGAAGATCAGTACTGATCCTTTGCTCAAATTTGCAAAGAATTGATCCTTGCGAATTTCTACATTTCTCATTTTTTTCTGTCAAGATGGGATGCTGAGTCTATATTCATGGAAAATATGAACATTTTTGATTTTAACAAATGTCTGCAATGAAACAAAGAGCGAAAGAGTGAAATATTTAACCCTTGTGTGTGCAAGGACTGAGGCAAACGTAGAAGACTGTGGCAAATGTTACAAGTTTTACAGGTGTGGGGTCGGTTGGACCCCATTTGTAAACACAAGGGTTAAAGGGATCAGAATACTTTCCATACACACTGTACCTCACTGTCATGAATGCTAATTCAGTTTTGTTTGGTGATTTCAGTCATAAATGTTCCACTGTAAAATCTTATGATGCACCATCAGCATTATGTTAAAATGTCAAGACAATGCAGTAATTCTTTCCTATTGATGAAAAAAAAAACTAATTAACTTTAAAGAACATCAATGGCTTTATTAAAATGGTGTAAACTAGAACCACACACACTGTCCACATAATCACAACTGATTTTAAGCTTTAAAAATATATTACAGTGATCCATCCATGAAAGTTACACTAAGATGGAGCATTTTGAGAATATATGTAGAAAGTCCATCAAAATGAACCATAAAACACTAGTATTACATTATTGTTTGAATTCAAATCTCACTGTAAGTATGAGTAAACACATTTTTCCAGTGATGTCCCCCCCCTCCTACTGATGTAAGTAGGAGGGGGGATACCTGACAGCAACACAGGAAGGATGTGAAAGAGATGTGTTCTTTCCAGAAACTGCCCATCTTGTGGTCTCAGTTCACTTTCAAACATAGCTTCTTCCTTATTTTAAATTAGGATTTAAGTTGATTTGGTAAAAAAAAAAAAAAAATCCCTTTCTGTTGTGCCACATCATATTGCTCTTTCCTGTTTCTAAAAATGGTACAAGTAAAGTCCCGCCATCTTAAAAAAAGACATGATTACTCTCCCCAGAGTCACACAGGAAATTACAGCAGATTTTCTCTTCTTCTCATCTTCCTCTTCACAAAAAGATTTCACAGCTTATCTGCAAATCATCTTACATTGACCAAACAGGGAAGCTTTGTTTTTTAAGACATTTTAATTTCTAAATGAATAATGTATTAATTAAATAATGTTATGAATTAGCACCCCATAAATAAACTGAATTTAACTGAATTTCCATGATAAGCCCATTATCAAGGCTTGTTTTGAAGCAGCTGATTGGGCTACTCTCTGCCGGCCACACGGAGATGTCATCAGTGCTATGACTGAGTGTGTGACTGACTATATAAATTTCTGTGTGGACAGAACTGTTGGGGGTTTTAACATTATCTCAAGACCTGTAAAGAACCAAACACAAGACCAATGCAGTTTTTATACCTTCCTTTGCAAAGAGAGAGATCCACAATCTCTAACCCGCTCGGAATCAAAGATTGGTGAGCTCTTCTCAACTCTGCTTGGGAATTGGGTTTTATTATGATGACCTTCTTCAGTGGAACAATGGTGATATAACAGAACAGATGGATCCCTTGAGTAGGAAATTACATCATAAATAAATAAACTTAAAAAATAAATGGTCAGAGCCAGTTAGGTAACTGAACACATTTAGATAAACACTCAAATAAAGTGATAAAACAATGATTAGTTTTACCCAACAAGAACCACCAGAACAGTGAGATGCTTCCCAATTAACAAACCCTGGATCACCAAAAGAATTGTTAAGCAAGAAAAAAGACCTTTATGGAACAAGGAAGTTATTGAGGAGTAGCTACAGGAAGAAGCTGGAGAATAAACTGGAGATTTTAAACACTAACTGGGAAAATCAACAATAACCAAGGAATAATTTGTCCATCCATTTTCCTGCTCCCTTGTCCCTAATAGGGACAGCAGGGGCGCTGGTGCCAATCTCCAGCTGTCAACGGGCGAGAAGTGGGATCAACTGAACAGGTCGCCAGTCCATCACAGGGCAACACAGAGACACACAGGACAAATGACTATGCACACACACACTCACTAAGGAGAATTTAGAGAAACCAGTTAACCTGACAGTCATGTTTTTGGACTGTGGGAGGAAACTGGAGTACCAGAAGAGAA
>NW_015114509.1:137853-139405 GCF_001443285.1 Poecilia latipinna
ATCAGGTTCCCCCCGGGATCCTGTGCCTCCACGACTTTTTAAAGATATTTTACCTAGCATAGGGCAGCCTGTTCTTGCAATTATAAATAGCAGTCTGTCCTCAGGTGTGGTCCCTGCTAGTTTTAAACATGCAGTAGTGCAGCCACTGCTTAAAAAACCTGGCCTTGATCCGACTGTTCTGGCTAATTATCGGCCTATTTCGAAGCTGCCTTTTCTTTCTAAGGTTTTAGAGAAAATTGTGTACTGTCAGCTGACACAGTTTTTAGATGACAATGGCATTCTGGAGGTTTTTCAGTCAGGTTTTAAAACTCTTCATAGTACAGAATCTGCTTTGATTAGAGTTTTTAATGACGTCCTTCTTGCATGTGATTCTGGTCACCATGTTGTTCTGATGTTACTTGACCTAACTGCTGCCTTTGATACAGTAGACCACGACATTTTAATATCGCGATTACACCACATTGTTGGTATTGATGGCATTGTTCTTAAATGGTTCAGGTCTTACCTGGAGGAGAGAACATTTTCAGTGAATATTAGTGGCTCTAAATCATCTGTTGCTTCAATGTCTTATGGTGTCCCACAGGGCTCAATTCTTGGCCCACTGCTTTTCTCTCTTTATATACTGCCTCTGGGTTCTATCCTTAGGAAACATGGGATTTCTTTTCATTGTTACGCTGATGATTGTCAGATTTATTTGCCCATAAAGCAGCAGGATGTACATTCAATCAAACATCTCCTGGCATGTCTAGGAGATATTAAAGCTTGGTTGGCCTTGAACTTTTTAAACTTTAATGAAAACAAAACAGAGGTGATGGTGTTTGGACCCAGTGGCTCCTGTGAGTCCTCCTCTGTTGACCTGGGACCTTTGGAGGAATATTTTAAACCTGTTATTACAGATCTTGGTTTTAAGGTGGACAGTGATTTTAAATTGGACAGCCAAATTAGAGTCCAGCTTTTATCATTTAAGGCGATTGGCGTCAGTGAAATCTTTTCTTTCCAGGCAGCATTTTGAAACAGTGATCCACGCTTTTATTTCAACTCGATTGGACTACTGTAATGCACTTTATCTGGGAGTCAGTCAGTCGCTGCTCTCACGTCTGCAGCTAGTACAAAATGCTGCTGCACGACTTTTGACAGGAACTCGAAAGAGGGAGCATGTGACCCCTGTCCTGGCCTCACTTCACTGGCTGCCTGTATATTTTAGGATTCATTTTAAAATTCTTATGTTTGTTTTTAAATCATTGCATAATCTTGCCCCGGCTTACCTCACTGAGCTTCTTCATCCCTACGTACCCTATCAGTCTCTCAGGTCAGCAAATCAGCTGCTCTTGGAGGTACCGAGAACAAAAAGGAAGCTCAGAGGGGACAGGGCTTTCTCTGTTATGGGCCCCAAGTTATGGAATGACTTACCTTTGCAGGTCAGAGAGGCCCCTTCACTGTCCACTTTTAAAGCTCGTCTTAAAACACATCTATTTTACTTGGCTTTCAACACCAGCGGGATCTAGTTTTAAATTGTATGTTTTTGTTTCTAAACTGTTTTTTAATTACTTTT
>NW_015114509.1:142924-145288 GCF_001443285.1 Poecilia latipinna
ATAAGGACAGAATTAAATTATCTAACATGATGTACAGTTAATATGAAATAATTTTACAGGTCATTACCAGATAATTTTTATTACTTAGACAAGTCAAATCTTGGAATGGAAAGAATTTGTACTTTCTTTTCCCCGTGACTGCTCATAAAAAAATCCCCAGCATTTACTTGTTTTGTGCAGGTTTTTTTTGTTGTTGTTTGTTTTGTTTTTTAGGTCTGAAGTCAGGAAAATGAAACTCCAACCCTGCTTTTGCTTTCATTTGCTTTCAAAAACCATCTGTTTCCTGCTCTGTGGAAGACAAACAGAGAAGTGGGTGAATCTAGTCTCACATTCTCTCTCTGGTGAGTAAGCACCAATTTATGTTTCTAGCAATCTTTATTAACTGACTGTTTGGAGGAATGGGGATGTCTGAAAGTTGAGCTGGAGCATTTCTTGGACAGATTCAAAGCAGCACTTTCAGGTCAGATCCTGGAATGAGGGAAGATGGAGGAAATGAGGTGTGCTGATGACTTGTGTTCCCTCACTAATCTGATTTGTTCAGTGTGGTTGACTCTCGAGCCGGTGTGGGAAAATATTTCTGGAAGACCTGAGGGAGCCATCACAAAAATGACCTTGTGTGCAGCATGACACACACTGTGCTCCTCAGGTTTCCCAGTCAGCCTCACCGCTCTGATACTTTAGCCTCGGGGTCATTGCTGCTCCGTCATGCCCAGAGCTCCAACTACTTACAATACATTTCCTTTGACAGAGGTGAGTTAATGTAGCTTGGAAGGGATGATACTTATTTTTTTTATTTCAATTGGAAAAATGCAAAAATTATCAGGTTTTGTATCATATTGTGTGTGTGTTTTTTAAATATCTAATTCAGTGAAACACTCAGTTGTTCATTTAGCTCATTTGTCTCTCTACAAACCTAAATCAGGCTTGTATTTGTTAGGTTTCTGTTTCCTCTCTGAGTGTCATCACACACAGCAGAGAGAGGAGGTCCAAATTGTGGAGTTCTGCTCTCCAGATGATGCCTCACATGGCTCTGTGCAAATACGGTAGGTTTTACAGTTGCATATTGTCACCTTCCTAAAATAACGTCCTAAGTCATTCTTTGCCAAAAGTGTTTTTTTTTGTTTGTTGTTGTTTTTTTGCCATAAGATTTTTTTTGGAAAGACAGAGTTGGTGATTTTTTTTTCTAAAATTACTTTTCACGAAAAAATGACATAGGCCATTATTTCAGGAAGGTGACAATATATAAGCTACAATCAGACATCATACAATTTGTCGCAACTACAGTTATAATAGTTTTGGGTTTTTAGTTATAGATTAGTTTTATTTTGTTGTGAATTTTTGTTTGTCTAATTCAGTTAGTTCAAATTAGTTTTTAGAGTGAATTTACTGATTTGTAGTTATCAGCTAAATATTGTTTAGTTTTAGTTTAGTTTTTATATTTTTAGTTTTTCATAATTTGGTTAATTGTTGGTTGCAGAAATAAAGAAGTCAAAGAATTATATTGTAATTATGAATAGATCAATTGGAATACTTAACAGAAGAAATCATTTTCAGTAACTGTATTGAAATATTATTGAACAACGAGTGTCTAGTGTTTTCTACAAACCTTTACTGTTATTTTACAGACTGCTGCCAGCAGGACTATGTAATTTATTGGCAGCTAAAATAAACTGCTTGTATGAGGGAAATTAAATTAAGCCATTCGAAAGGCTAGTAAATTAATTCATAAGCACAAACATGAAGGACATTATATAATTAGGCCCAAGCACCGAAGCGCTGGCGAAGGCCTATTGTAATTTCTGTTTGTTTTAGTTAGGTTTATAAATGCACAACATAGTTCCAGTTATATTTTTTTCCTCATTAATTAACTTTTTTATATATTTTAATTAATGAAAATGTTAGGGTTAGGATTAGGGTTTCAGTTTTTGTTAGTTTTAATGTGACCTTGGCGACAACTCATTACTTTGTACTCCTTTAAATGAAGGAAAACAGAGGGAAGGGGGTTTAAGTTGTTTATGTCTCTGTTTCTCAGCTCCGCTGGTTCTAGTGGGAGTTGTGGTTTTGGCAGCCAGCGGGATCATAGGAGACCCTCTCTATGAGTGTCTCCAGGACGCTGACTACAGAGAGCTCCTGGACATTGTGACGAACGGACTCCCGGCTGCCAGGATGCCTCGACATGTGGCAGTCATCGGTGGGGGCATGGCTGGACTGACCGCTGCCAGGGTGTTAGAAGATGCAGGACATAAGGTTGGATGGGTGGGGAAAGACAGTGGTGGAGCTAGACTTTTAAAGTTGGGGGGTTAAGAGGGAGAGCACGGGCTATATATATATATATATATATATATATATATATATATATATATA
>NW_015114509.1:148289-154814 GCF_001443285.1 Poecilia latipinna
CTCCCCATAATAATTGCACCCCGCGCCTCAGATATATATATCATATATATATATATATATATATATATATATATATATATATATATATATATATATGTGTGTGTATATAGTGTTATAACTTTTCTTTTTATGTGCATTCATCATTGTTTTTCTTCTTTCCATATTTGTGTGGATTACAATGATTCCAAATACTGTACAGGAATTATCTGGTTCTGTTACATGTTAGTCTTGTGGGGGAGGTCAGTCCCCAGATGTTGAGGCTGGCACTGACCTTTGCAAGTGCAAATAGGGTGGCAGTGGATGATGTTTCCACGGTGATGATTATGTTTCCCTATCTATGGATTAAAAAGGTGACCATAATAGAAGCTAGTGAGCGAATCGGAGGACGGGTGGAGACCTTCAGGAACAGAAGAGAAGGCTGGTATGCAGAAGTGGGAGCCATGAGGATCCCAAGCTTCCATAAGTGAGTAGTGAATTTATCTGTGGTTAAAAAACAAATTCTAGGTTTTTTATGCATCAGAATATATTAAAGCCTTATCCTGTCTATATAGGATACTGGTATGGTTTAACATGTTTCTTAGCCGTGAAAAACTCGCAAAAGCTCATGGTAGTTAAAAGTTTAATTAACTCTTATGAGTGATTACAAAGGGGAAGAAGCAGTGAGAAGATGCACTTTACTAGCTGACCATTAAGAAGGCTATTTTAAACTAAGATGTTTTAGAGGTTTGTATTAGTCCACTTGGATATTTATGTACCAAGAAAGTAAAAAATCAGCAATTAACTCCAGGAAGGAAATTGGTATTACACCTGTCATGGGTCATAAGGTAATTTACAAACTATTTGAAATCCATAATTTTTTAGTGAGAAAGATTGTTCCCAAATGGAAAACAGTTAAGACTTTGATAATCCTTCAAGGAGTGAACATGCTGACAAAATCATATTGCAAAGAATTTACAAAAAAAAACAAACAGCAAGTGCTTTATATCAGACTTCACAGGCCTCAGTCAGCATGTTTTATGTTATATTTATGATGATACTCAGAGCTTTACCCCAAGAAAACCTGCTAAGTCCGGTGGTCGGGGTGCTGAGATGGTCCACCAGCAGTCCACTGTGTTTTTGTGTTAAATGCTAATATTTTAACACACACCACATGTATATAAACAACGTTAATTAAACATTTGTTTATAGAGAATATCAATGCTGCTAAATTTGATTTAATGGTTTCAACATACATAAAAATAAGCGTGATGTGTGACTACGAGGCGAGCACGACATCTCCTCCACAGGCTTAACCGCCTAATCACTAATGCACAATGATCTGAGAGACTAATTGTCATATCGCCACCTTCCTAAAATAATGACCTCAGTCATTTTTACCAAGTTATTTTTGCAAAGAAATCACCACCTCTTTATTGCCAAAAGATGATTTTGGCAATAAAAAAAAAAATTAAAAAAAATAACTTTTGTCAAAAAATGACATAGTCCATTATTCTGAGAAAGTGACAGTATGCAAAAAAAGACAACTTCCTCTTCATGCACTTAGTTTTTTATAGCTTTTCATCTTGGCTTTATCTTTGTTTAGTTAATAAAGGCATAGTCGAACCATAGAATTCAAAAAGGGAGTACTTTCACCTGATTATAGTTACTCATTAGGTAAGCATGCCAATACCATTTTATCACAGATTTTTTTCAATTCTTCTATAACTTAAAAGAATATAGGAAATTTCTCCATCATGGACAAAAGTTGATCCCATTGTGTTTATATCACAGGATTCTACTTTCATTTATCTCCAAATTGAAAATCCCACTGAATCCCTTCATCCAAGATGACATCAACACCTACTACTTGGTAAACGGAGGCCTACACAAAACCTACACCGTAGAAAACAATCCCAGCGTGCTCAACTACAGTTTGCATGACAGAGAGAAGGGGAAGTCAGCTGCTGAACTCTTCAGTCAGACACTCTGGAAGGTCTATAGAGATTCAGAGGACTGAAAAATTTTATTGCTATGCTTGTTATGGCTGATGTGTTCAGTGGATGGCTTGTAATCTGTGTCCAGGTGAGGGATGACCTAAAGGCATTGGGCTGCAGTGGAATGCTGAATAAATATGACTCCTACACAGTGAAGGTATGAATAAGTTGGAGCAATGTGAGAATGTTAGGTGAAACACAAACAACAGTATTGTGTCTACCACTAGGTGGTGTACGAGAACAGTACTGATTGTAGAGAGAAGAAGAGATAAGATGGAGGAAAGGAATACCTGATGTTACTGTACTGCTGAGCAAGTTAAAAATAAACGATGTTAAGAAGAGTTCTTTGTCTACTCGTGCTTCTACCTTGTCCTGACTTCCAAACATAACATACAGTAATGGCCTGTGATGTGCAGGAATATTTGGTGAAGGAGGGCAACCTGAGCCGCGGCGCTTTGAGGATGATCGGCGACATCCTCAATGAAAACAGCCTCTTCTACACGTCCTTGATAGAGATGCTGTACATACAGACCGACATCAGTGACAACACACAGTAAGATTTTCTGTACAGTTACATGAAATTAAGATTGGATGTCTAGGAACTTCAAGGAAACTGGCAACTGGCATTGAGAGACCAGGTAAATCTTTTTTTAGAGTAAGGAGGAAGAGGTCTACAGGATCAACAAAACAGTTGATTGGCTTAAGAAAGAAGCTGGACAAAAGCTGAAAGGTTCAGCAGTACAGCAAAGAAAACCTTATAGGCAAGAGAGCACTCTAAGAAATAAAATGTTGAACTTACTTAACCAAGGTAACTGGTACCACTAAACCTAGTAACAATGTAACAATGTAAATTTCCCCACTGTGGGATTAACAAAGGAATATCTTATCTTATCTTAAATCTAAAGAGTGTTACACATTTATTTTCAACATAATCATTTAAGTAAAGACAAATAAATTCAGTTAAGAAAATCCAACACTTTAGACTTAAGTTTGTTTATCACCATCATCATATCTTTATTCCAGAAAAAAATACAAAATAAAAATTAATACGAAACATAATATTGTGAGGATTTGGGTTTTCTGTGTGTTTATTTAGGTTTATATGTTCAGTTGAGTCTATGTGTTGTCCCGTCTACATCTTGATTGTTCTCTGATTACCCTCTGTGTATCTAAATCCACCTGTGTCTCTTGTTCCTTGCTGGGTCCTTGTCTATTCTGCCGTTTGTTCATATCATGTCTCTACATTGTTTCCAGTTGCTACCAGTGTCTGAGCTCCTTGCCTCTCCTCACCTGTACTGCCTGGATTCTGTATTCTGTTATCATTAAATCATCATTTTTGTCACTTCAACCTGGGTCCACCACGTCTACCTCACCATCTTCTACAACAAATCATGACAATTATTCACTGAATAACAAATAAATGATGTCGCCAGGGATTACACAATCTTGATGAAAATCTCACTGTACTCAGTGCAGGGTTTGCTAAAATTGCAATTATATTATTCCATGACACATATAATCTACACCTACATTTGTACATAAGATTCATGAGCACAGCTGCACATGTGGGTACAGCATTATGTACAAATATATGACAAACACTACTCCATCTAGGCACTTTGAATAGGAGCCTCATGATGTCATTGTAGGCCACATAAAGTTTCTGCAGTGAAGTACAAAAAGCTTTAAAAAGAGCTATCTTTACATAGGACGAACACATACCGAACCTTCTGATGAGAATATTAGCTTGTGCATACATCATACGATACTACCTATAGATGTCACAATCATCAGAGAGGTCATCATTTATGTAATGTCCCAAATATTTCACTTCACTGCTTATGTTGAGAACAGTAGATAAAGAGAAGTCAGGGGCTATCAGGTTATTAAGGGTTATCTAACAATTATAACATTGCTTTTCTTAGCGTTATATCTGATGTCAAAGTCATAACCATATTGGGAACAGACCCTTAGTAATTGTTGAAGGTCAGCACTATCTGGGCATAGGATTACCAGATCATCTGCATACAGTATGTGATTGATTATGTGGTCATCAACTGTTTTACAACAATTCAGACACTTTGACAGTTCATCCATATAGATGTTAAAAAGGTAAGGGGACAGTATACTTCCCTGCCTTACTCCGTTACCAACATTGGTAACACTTTATTTGAAGGGGCGTGAATAAGACTGACATGACACCATCATAAACATGACATAACACCTGTCATGAACATCAGTAAGTCTTCATGAATAGTTATGTCTGTTGTCATAAAGCGTCATTCGGTAAATTATGACACTTTTAATACAAAGTTGACATTATTCAAAATGTCTTTGTTATGACAACTTGACATTAACCAAGAATCATGTCATAAATATGTCATAATAGTAGTCATAATGATTTAATTGTTATTACACTATCAAAAGCTTTAACAAAACAGTGATTAATATTCCCACTACCTGAAATAAAGCAAAAACAAGTAGGACCAACAATAAAGATTTCATTATACTTTATTATACTGTCAAATTATTTAATAACAGAGTCAATAATAATTTATTTTACATCAAGTAAAATGGAACAAGTAGCACCAGTTATGAATATGTCATTAAGTGTTATTACAGTGTCATTAATATTAACTGTTACCTCAAGTAAAATGAAACTAGTAGCAACATGACACTTAATCTTGTCATTAAGTGTCCTTAAGTCATGACACTTAATCACAAAATGTCATTAGGTATTAATACAGTGTCATTAATATTAACTCTTACATCAAGTAAAGTGAAACTAGTAGCAACAATTATAAAGATGTCATTTAGTGTTATTACAGTGTCAAATGCAATGCTAACAGAGTCACTGATATTAAGTCTTACCTCAAGTGAAGTGAGTCACACTGAACTACTTAACTACCATCATAGCTGTAGAACAAACCCTTTGTACATTGGAATAAAACAAAAGGTAACTTGTTCTTCAAACAGAGGATTTAACGGCTGGTCAGTATATTGTTACTCTGAAATACTGATTGAAAAACTAAAACAAAATTACTTATTCTGTAACTTAGGAAAATTGTTTTTTTTCAACAGTAACATTTTGAACATTGAGTTTTATTAAAGTTCTTGGATTTTGCTGACTGAATTTAATATTCTCATGTTCAAGTTAAACAACCTAGTTTAGTGGAACCAGTTGACATAACTGAGATAAGTAATTGAAATTGTTTATGTTTCATTGGATTAATAAAACAAATCTATCCAATTTAAACCACTCTAATTTATTTTAGACAGTCAGTTTTAAGAACAGTAAAGTCAAGCCATAAGTTATTTTTACAAAACAAAAAAAAGGTCAAGCAGTGATAGCTTGTTAAATTTTTTTCAATAAAAAACAGGTCAGCCCCACTCCAGCAATGCCACCCACTCGCCATAATCAATGCCCATGTGCAATTTGCGCACCGGTCCACTAGGCAGTGTGCACCAATGTGTTGAGCAGTTTTCCTTGATGATGCACAAAAAATCTGGTGCAGATCGGTTATTCTATTAAGGAGATATAATTGTTGCAATTATCTAGGGGGTGCAGTGGAGTCAAATTAAAATTTAATGCTATTGGGCTCTCTAGAGGTTAACAAAGGTCAATCAGATCAAGTTTGGTGCTAATCGCATAATGCATGTCTGATTTAGCGCCAACATATGCAGACGGCGAGGGATTGAAATTTGCCTCTCTACCATGCCCACATGCTCCAACCAGCAGCAAATGTGGAGAGAAGAATTTACCATCATGTTGTTAAATTTCATTAAATGCTGGGTTAAACCTCTGAATCATAGAGTAAAAGGAAGAAAACCAGTAGAAAAACAGGTGTCTTCCTATTGAAAGGGGGTCACCTTTCAACAAGAAAGGTGATGTCACTATTTCATTACTATTTCATTACTCGGCATAACATTTCATTTCACTGTTATGCGGACGATTTGCAACTTTACATTAGAACGGGATCACCTTCCACTTCACCTCCGCTTATTGCGCTAAAGTCCTGCCTGGAGGAGATTAAGTCTTGGATGACCCATAACTTTCTTCAGCTGAACTGTTCCAAAACCGAGGCCATACTGATCGGAACGCCTCATCAGGTTCTATCCTCGACTCTGACGAGTATTTAATTCTCTGGACAAGACATTCCCATTTCCTCCATTGTTACAAACCTTGGCGTCCGAATGGACTCCCATCTCACATTTGAAAATCACATTAAGCACCTGTTTAAAACCTTTTTTTTTTTTTATCTTCGCAATATTTCTAAAATTCGTTCATCTCTCTCCCGTTCTGATGCTGAGACCCTCATCCACGCCTTTGTCTCCTCCAGGCTCGACTACTGTAACTCCCTGTTCATCGGAGTCCACCAAAAACACCTTCAGAGGCTTCAGTACATTCAAAACAGTGCTGCCAGGATCCTAGTGAGAGCTCGTAAATTTGATCACATCACACCAACTCTTTACGAGCTTCACTGGCTTCCTGTAACTTATAGGATTCAGTATAAAATTTCACTTATCACCCATCACTGTCTACATGGAACCT
>NW_015114509.1:159098-161749 GCF_001443285.1 Poecilia latipinna
ACGTTAGCTGGAGAGGCACCAGCAACCCTCCTGACCCACTAAGGGACAAGGGTGTAAAGACATTGGATGGATGAACTTCATTGCCTGAAGATTGGGCTGAGTGATTGTAAAGCATGCATCTCAAAAGCTGTGGGAGGAGTTCGCTCAGATACAACATATTTATAAGAGACAAAATGGCAGCGGCGGCTTTGAACCAAAATGGCCGACTTCCTGTTGGGTTTGGACCATATCTCCAAGAAACTTTGTTGTAGGTCATGGAAAGATACACTGTTACTGAATTTCATGATTGGCGGTCAAAGCAAAGATTTCTAGGGGGCACTGTGGAGGAATTAGGCCACCCCCATTTTTCTGATGGATGTCATAAATGACATGATGATGAATTCTGTCAACGCTAGCTGCTGGCTGAACTGTGTGAGCGTGGCCGAAAGGCAAATTTCAATCCCTCGCTGTATGTGTATGATTGTCTCTAAATTATACATGCATCATCTGATTTGCACCAACCTTGTCATGATTGACTTTTGTGAACCTTTAAAGAGCCTAATATCATTAAATTGTAATTTGACTCCATTGTGCCCCCTAGGTTATTCCATCAGCTATATGTCCTTACTACATCAGTCTTTCTGTACCAGATTTTTGGTGCATCATCAGGGGGCACTGCCAAACACATCAATGTGTTTCGCCTGGTGGATGGGTGCAGTTGACGGTGGCAAATGGGTGCTATTGCTGGAGCTCCCGCGGACGCCACGAGGCTGGAGCATCTCTGAGGTGTGAGGGCTGTTGGAAGCTGCTTGACGATTTAATTAGTTATTCTTTCTGTGTGATTTCTTCAGGTACTTTGAAGTGACAGATGGTTTTGACCAACTCCCCACAGCTTTCTACCAAGTTTTAAATGCCACAATCCTGCTGAACTCCAAAGTGAAGCTAATTGACCAAACAGGCGGGGCTAATGTGACTGTAACATATGAAGACTGGCGGAACTCAGGTTCCCTGTCAAAAGTGACAGTGGACTATGCCCTTGTTACAGCCACAGCCAAGGCTACCCTCTTTGTTGACTTCTACCCTCCTCTGTCTGGTAACAAGATGGAGGCCCTGCGCTCTGTTCATTATGCCAGCTCCACAAAGGTGGTGCTCAGTTTCAAGGAACGCTTTTGGGAGAAAGAAGGCATCAGAGGAGGGAAAAGCATCACCGACCGACCGTCTCGCTTTATCTACTACCCCAGCCATGGGTTCCCAGGTACCACTGCAGGGGCCCTCCTGGCTTCCTACACCTGCTCTGATGACTCCACCCTTTTTCAAGGCATGAATGAGGAGGATCTGATGGCAGTAGCTCTGGAGGACTTGGTGAAAATCCATGGGGAGTATATCCGACCGCTCTGCACAGGAGGTCTGGTGAAGAAGTGGGGCCTGGACCCTTACAGTTTTGGAGCCTTTGCCCTGTTTATGCCGTACCAGCAGGGACACTATGCACGAGAACTGTTCCAGAGTGAGGGACGGGTGCACTTCGCCGGGGAACACACAGCAACTCCTCACGGATGGATCGAAACTGCCATGAAGTCTGCTCTCAGAGCAGCTAAGAATATCAACAGCTTGACTCTGTAGCTTCATGTCTGTTTTTTTCTCTGAAAAAAAGCTCTAAATAGTTCAGCTTTTTAGAATTTTTTCAATATCATGAGCCCTGGTCCATTCTTCGGCTGATGCAAGATCTGTTTTATTGTGATGTGGAGATGTTGCTAGGTCTCAGTATCAATAGTTTTAGGTGTATTTCATTGTAGGAAAATGTTTTATTAAGTCGTTCAAACTCAGTGGTGATTCTTGCATGAATTGTCTTTTTCTTGCTCTTCCACAGTTTTTACCACTTTTTCTTTTCTTCATGGCTGCTTCCATGATACAAACATCTACTGAAACCATCTCAGTAAAAACTCGCTGCCAAGTGCACATGAATACAAGCAATAAAAACTTGCTCTTGAAGCAAATGACAGATGACTAAGTTCTGTTTTTAATATAGTGCTCACTTATCCTCTTTCCAATACTACCCTGGGCAATTACCCATATCAAGAACAGGACTGATCGAAATGAATCCATTTAGCTTTGTAGATTTGAAAGTTTTTAATCAGACTGAGATTTTTAATAACTGATGACTTAATGTCAGTAAATGGGGATTTTAGCTCAACCTGAAAAATGTGCAAAGCAGAGAGTATTAGGACAATGAAATGCACTCAGATTTTTAACATTTCTAGTATTTTGCTTGTTGCAGCCTCTTTAGACTTTAGCAATTACAATGTTTTTACTCAAATTAAATTGTGGCTTTAGTTCACTAACTTTGAATGAACTGTTCTAAATTCAAAGTTATCAGGACAAACCCAAAACTTCATATGTTTTCATATGTTGTGGAAATCATTGTCTTGTAGTTTGTTTTTGAGCTTAAAAGCCATTGCTGTTCTTTTCCCACACTACACCAGGAATGTTGTTTTCACTGACCTGAACACCATCACAAAGTTTTCATCATAACATAACCATATTTTTTGTTTTATGGTTAAAGTCATAGTAATTAGGAACAAAAATAGAATCCCTAAGCCCCCCCCCCCCCCCAAAAAAAAAAAAAAAAAAAAAAAAAAAAATATTTTTTAAAAAACACCCCCTCTCAAATTTTT
>NW_015114509.1:164878-184618 GCF_001443285.1 Poecilia latipinna
CTTTTTTTTTTTTTTTTGTTAAAAAAAAATAAAAAAAGAAAAAAAAAAAAAACCCCAACCCCCCCCCCCCCCCCAAAAAAAAAAAAAAAAATAGCCAAATATTATTTATTCGAGACAACTGCCTCTTGAATGTTTCAATAAAACAAGATTGGAACATTGAAGGTGTATTGTGAAGTTATATCACCTGACAGTGTCAGTTACTTTAAAAAAATAATTGATAAATGGTCAAAATCTGAATCCTTAAATTAACTTTTTTAAAGATTAGTGATCAAAAAGAAAACAGTAATTGGTGCACCACTAGTTTTAAAATCACCAAACAGAATGGGGAACAGTAAAGGTACCTTTCAGTAAGCACTTTGTATTGCCTTGTTGCTGAAAATGTGCTATATAAATAAAATTACCTTTACCTTTACTACTGTGTGTCAAATAAACTGGATTGTTATGTTAATCAAAGTATATAAGCCATCTATGTATTTCTATGTCTTTCACCTAGAGACAGAAAAAATTAGCACAATATTTAAAGATTTTAATATCATGTAAGACCACTGGATTCTATCAGAACCTTTGTCAAACCTTTGACAACTTGCAGGGATCTCACACCAGAACATAGAGTATGTGCGAGTTTACAAACTGATTTACATCCAGAAACAAGAGAGACTTCATCCCACATCTCCAGAGCCCAAAACATATGGTCCTCTCTCATCCACATGACACAACACAAGTAGCTTCTGAGTAAATCGTCCTTCTGGATCAGGTCCATGATCAGTGAGTGCCCTTCTGCACCATCTGTGTGAACCGGTTGGTGATGGTTAGGGTGGTGTCAATGAACCTCTCCACACAGTTCTGAAGACACGTCTCTGTCCGGTAGTCCAGCTTGGAGCCTGGACTATCCACACACTTGTCCCAGCACACGTCTGTGAAACTGTGCACCTGGAAAACACAACAGACAGACGGTCAAATGGACAACTCTGGCAAGACACTGAATCAGACTCAGGGTTAGTGTACCGGCTCCTTTCATGGCTGCTGCAAAGCTACTGAGTTGCAGCAATTACGATAATGCCAACAGGCTGAAGTTACACAGTAAACTTTTCCAAAGTTTACTTTTTTCCAGTGATGTGGAAAAAAGGCTGTTTTTCATAGTTATTTTTACCATCTTATTCATATTATACATTTATAAATGTCACATAAAAACTAAGTCTTTGATTGGAGCTAAATATTTCATCTGAAAGCTAAAAATTTAGTAATAAATATTTAAAATTAAATAATTACATAAATATTTAATTTTGAGCTAAATATTTAGTTTGTAAACTATTTAGCTTGTTAATTACAAATTGTGTTAGTTTGAAACTAAATATTTAAATAAATATAAAACTATATAAATATTTGATATTGATATTTAGCTTGTAAACTAAATGTTTAGCTTTTGAATTAAGTGTTTGGCTTGGAACTATGACATTTATAAATGTATTAATAATATGGTGAAAATATGACTGAATAATGAATAACACATTTTTTCCTATATGACAGGCTAAATAAACCAAAAATATTGCTGTTAATTTTTCACTTTGTAACCTTATAATCAGTACCTGTCAGACTATATCTGGAGAATTAGATGTGTAGACTACATTAAAATGTTAACATGAGCCCTCAGTACAGTATGGAACACATAAAGCGTTACGTCTTGGTTCTTTTGGACATCTTGGGATAGTGTCCCCTGCATGTGGCCTGTTGGAGCCGGGAAGACACAGATCACCGTGTGGGAACAAACCTGGGCCTGGAACTGGGCCTTCTGCTGCTCTATGGCGATCATCTTCTGAAGCTCCGACGCTTCTGCCTTTTCCGAGGCGCTGAGATTATCAAAGCTGTCCATGAGCTTCCAGAGTCCACACAGAGAGCCGACGGACCGGTCTAAGCGGCGGGGGAAGTGTTCTTCACACTAACCCGGCGTGAACCATGGCGGAGGAGATCCTCCGGAAATACCGACGCCGCGCTGATCTAAAAACAAAGGAGATGGTCCTCACACTGTGATGAGTCACATCGTAGTAGTTTGGAAATCAGCGTCATGACCGTGACGCAGGACGTTACGTTCACCAAGATATTTGATAGTAAAAAGACGTTTACTCAACCCCTAAAAAGGTCAGTTCGAAAAGGTGAAGATAATGCTGTAAATGCACCAGACTTGGAAAGCTGCTCATTTCCATCAGTAGTTCCATAACACGAACAACACACTAAAACAAGACCATTTATACAAAACCGTAAAAATAACAATAAAAGAATGCTGAAAGGACAAAACAAACAAACAAACAATATAATGTGATTTACACCCGTTTTAAAATATTTATATCAAAAGTGTTAGTATGTTTCAAAGTATAAAAGACAATATTTGTCATAAATGAAACAGAAAGTTTTTTTGTTTTTTAAAAATGCCCATGCTTCATAATTTTCCAAAAATATCAACATTGAAGAACATTTATTTATCCACGTTCTGCAAGTTTTGATTTATTAAAAAAAATAGAAATATGAATAAACATCTAAAGTCCTATTGTAGATATTTATTTTTTTTTTAAAAAGAAAGAAAAGATTATGTAATATTTACGACTCTGGCCCATTTTATTTAGCTTGAATTAAATGTAGATACCCTGGTGTAAAAGAACAAAGTACTTTTGCACATTTTACCGATAGTAACCTCCTGCCAGAACTTAGAGCGGAGTGAGCCATCTCCTTAAACATTCAACAGCTTTGTACTTAACTCAGAAACTAAATCCGGGTGGTGACCTTGGTGAGTTAATCATCATGGCGGCCATCGTTAGATTGAGTTCTGTGTGTCGTAGGGGTGTAAAACGTGAGTACTGCTCTCTGTCTTCCATGTATGTGGGTTTTCTGAAAACGAGCGCTAACCTATTACAGCACAGCGGGAGAAGGACACGAAGAAAGGACCATTGAGGTGCTCAGGCAGCTTACATAGAAACAATGGCCGATAGGATAGGGTGTGTTGTCAAATTCACGACACAAAATAGAGGAATTCAGGCGCACAGCTACAATGTGCTAACCTTTGATATTACAGCTTCAAATCCCATCTCAGCTCTAAGGAACGGGACTTCGTGTTGTGATGTTAAAAACTGCCAGAGTAATGAAATTTTGCAAACCTCTACTGTTTGGTGTTATACCTGTAGAACTGATGTCCGATTAAAGCGTCTCCTCTGTTTTCCCTCCTCAGCTCTGTTCTACCAAAGCACCCTGCTGGTTAGGCCAGTTGTCGTCCTTCACAAAGAGCAGCAGCCCCACCCGCTGACTGCAAGGATCCATTCGTCACCACCGCTCTACGGTCAGTGGTGGACAGTCAACTCTGCAGTGGTACAGACTTGAAACAGGTTTCCACACAGATCAACCCCTGAGATCTGAATCAGAGACAGTAGTGCATTAGTATTAGAAGAAGAACTTTTATTTATATTGTACTTTTTCAACAACAAGGCAGTTCAAAGTGCTTTACTTGGATTAGAAGACAATCAAAAACAGCAACCCAAGCACAATAAAAGAAAAACAAGCAAAGCAAAAGAAAAACGACACTTTAAATGTTCCATTTGTTCTGGATTGCTAAGTAAACTTGAAAAAGAAGACCAGAGTTGTTGGAAGGTTGATATATCAATAAGTCTTTAATGTGTTTTGGTGCTAAAGCACACCACAATTTGTAAGCTAATAGTATTTTCTAAGTTTGTTTTAGATTAGTAAAGGATAAAGCTAAATGTTGGTTCTCCATGTTTGATTCTTGTCCTGGGTTGCTAAGTACTCCACAACAGGATCTAGATCTTGCTCTGATATTAGTCCTTTAAACCTGGAAATGTTCAAGTGACAATACGGATACGTAGTCCACAATTTATAAACTAACAAGAGTTTCTCTTGGTCTTCCTCGTTTATTAGTGCTTTAAGCCTGGAAATGTTCTTCAGATGATAGAATAAAATCAACAGTCAGTCAGGGTGATGAAATGACAACATCAGGACGGATAGGGAGAACCCCAGCACATACAGCAACATTCAGACATGCGGCCAGCAAAAGGCAGTGCAACCAGGGAGTGTGTATCTGCAGTCTTGAGATATGTGTGCAGTAAGTCTGTGAACCCTGTGCAGCCAGCTCTCCCAGGCCACAGTCTCTGATACGATGGTCTTATCTAAGAGCAAGTCCTTGGGAGTACTCTGCTCCACAGTTGCACGGATGTCTTCAGGAAGGGAACAAGGTGGGAAAGAGCCTCTTGTCTACATATCATCCAGCCAGACTTGAGATAGCCAGCCAGCTAAAGTCTACACAGGGGAGCCAGTTCAGATAGAGACAGTATTCTTTAGATCAGGTAGACTTTTTAAATTTTCATCTCCCCTAAAGTCTCACAGGTACATCCCTATTGATTCCAATCATCCAAATTATTGTGGCCATTCCCACCGGGCCAGACTAGCAACTTCTCCAAGATCGATTCCATCCCGCTGGTGTTGGTCTGAGTGTTCGCTAGTCAGCCCAATCCTTCACACTGATCAGGCATCTTGACAAGGGTTGAAACAGTTGCCGAAGTCTTCCGAATTTGTTAATATGCCAGGTATCCTGGAAAAAAACAACTCCAAAGAGCAGAAATCCCGTTATCATGAATCCAACTAAAGACAGACACTCCACGTCTTCCAGGTATAACAAAAAAAATTGTAAACATCCAAAGAGTCCAAAATGAATCCCAGTGGGTGTGTCCCTGCAGGACAAGCTGGCTATCCTTTGCCCAGTCTTCTTGTTGTGAAAATTTGACCAATTGCATTGAGAGACCAGTTGACCAGTTCCATAATTTGTAGATTTGGAGGATGTGCAAAGAGAGGCTCCAAAAAGCAACACAGAGACAGAGCAAACAGGGCATAGATGGGTAGTGTTAAGAGAATAAAATCATTCACTTCTGGCTCGTTATATTCTCTTATGCTCTTGGATTCAATGATTCCATGCGTGGAAACAAAAGCCACACAGAGATGACAGTCAATGCTCCACGTCATACATTTTCAGAGTTTATTCTAACATTTAAAAGTATAAAATCACATTGACAACACAGACACTTCAAAACACACTAAACTGGACATTCATTTATCTGAGACAAATAGAAAAGAAAAAGAAAGAAAGAAAAGCAAAGACGTCTTTGGAGATTTGCAAGAGCAAATCTGATTTGTTACTCCTGTGTACAAACTTTTATAATAAAGGCGTATTGTTGTCTTTAATTTATTCAAATGAGGCGTATCTTTGCTCATCCAACCAGGAGCTATCTCTGACCCTCTTTAAATTAAGAAACTCCCTGCAATTTGTTTTCAAGATCAAACATCAGTTGTCACCTTTATCTAAACAAAGTGGAAGCAGAGCTTCTCCTCCACTGGCCTGAACTCCTTCTGTTTTATGGCTTTTCACAGATCTGTGTGAAAAGCTGGAACTTCTCCTGATTGTTTCCCACACAGACAAAGGGCAGATCAAAAGATCTTAGCAAACAATCTGCTTTAACTACAGTTAACATAAAGGTCAATAGGGCAGAATAAGTTATTAATCTGAAAACTATACTGAGCAACATGTCTTGATTGAAATAGCCTAAGTTTTAAAACTAGCATATTTTAAATTTATTTTCTTAACAGTAGGGAGGGAGCAGAGGAAAAAAGCATCCGCCTTCACTGAGAGCTGAAGAGTGTTGAATGTAGGTGCCCATCTGGTTGTGTGGTTAACAACACATTTGGGTTTACGCTGCAGGAAAAAAACCTTGTTTTATTATTTATTTTTTCTTCATTTCCATTTCATCTTTAAGGTAGAAGACTGAAACCTGCCTGTGGTGAACAGCGGATGTTGTTCTGGGTCACATCAGAAACCCTAATATTGAATGCAGTGACAATTTTGCACACACTATTCATTATGTTCATCCTGTTGGTACCGGCTTACGTTGCCAGAAAAACAGGTCATGCTAATTTCCAACAGATGAAGCTAGAGCTTGTTCTGTTCCTTGCCCACTGGCAAGCCTCAGAACATGAAGTGAATGGTTGTGATGTTGAGCCGACCCAGCCGCTCATATTTTATCACTTTTCCAGTGACTGCTGCGCTGCTGCTGCTCTCCAACGTAACCTAGCAGCATTGAAAATCAAACGTGTGAACAGAACCTGACTGAAAATGAGTGGCTGTGTGAATTTTATGCTGAGCTTCAGTGAAGTTCTGAAGTTGGATAACACATGTGCTGCTTTGCTCTGCAGCGGGCTCTGACTCCAATGCTGCATCTCTTCACTGGACAGCAGAGCGAGTGCTGAGCATCGCCCTGCTTGCCTTGGGTCCTGTGGCATACTTCAGCCCCGGGCCAGTCATCGATTACTCCCTGGCTGCTGCGCTCACCCTGCATGGACACTGGTAAGACTAGCTGCCACCAGACTTTGCTCTGGGGAAGTTTAATAAGAATTGTTTCACAGAAGAAATGTACAATTGTACAAAAAGAGATCAGAATCCACAAATTTCCTCTGGATAGTCTCTGGTGAAATACTGAAAAATCTGATTATCAAATCTAAGAACTTCCAGCATTTGAGACCTACAGTCATACATGTGAAGTGTTTGATTTTAGAATATGGGAAAATTTGGTGCTACTGTCAGAGCAAAGGAGAGGGGAGGGTGGGCCGAGTAACAAAGGCAGGGGGAGAAGGGTTAGACTAAACGCCATAATATGGGATATTTACAGGAAAATAATACGGGAGCATGGCGGGGGGTTAAATACGGTAGTTTCCTGGCCAAAATAGGAGACTTGGAAGTTATGCCAACAATACATCATCCAACAGCATGTACTATTTATTAGTTTGGTAAAAGTCTTTTTAATGTTATTGAAAGGGATGCACCAATATGAAAATTTGAGCCGATGTCATTATCAGATGTTAATAGTACCGTAATGGTCAATAGCTGATATTTGGAAATATACAATGTTAAAAATATTGAACACATCACAATTTTTCACAGTAAAAATTTTTCTGAAGGTGTTATTGACAGGACATTTTCACCAAATATTGGTAACAACTCAAGTAATCCACACTTTGGAAGAAACCAAAACAAATAAGTTTAAAATAATGTAAAATAACAGAGGGAAACCGAACTGAACAGGTTTAGTGATATTTATTTAATACTTTGTTCCAAAGCCTTTGTTGGTAATGACAACAAAGGATGTATGAACTGGAGAGCGTGGAAATGGCAATGTAGAAATCACACACTGCAAAAACACAAAATCTAAACTATTTTTTTATAGTTTCTAGTTCAAATATCTAAGAACACTTGAAATAAGACAAACTAAATTACAGGTAACTTTTCAGCAAGAAACAGGAGCTTGTTAAGTCATTAATTCCTTCATTTTGATGGAAAAAAAATTCTAATTCCATTGGCAGATTATTTCACTTATAACAAGATATTTTACCTAGGATAGAAGTGAAATAATCTGCCAATGGAGCTATTAGTTTTTCCTCAAGATTACGAAGCTACTGACTTAAAGCAAGCTCCTTTATCTTGCTGAAAGGGTACTTCTTAGTTTTGTATTATTTCAGGTGTTCTACGATATTTGCACTAGGAACTAGACCAACATTACTTTATAAGATTTTGTGCAGTGAAGAGATAATGAAGAGCTAACATTTCCACCAAACGGTGGAAGTGTTAGCTGACGAAGCTAGTATTTGTGCTGCTGTTGTGCTGACAGACCTACATGTGTTTTCTTTCATTCGAATCATTAGAATCCACATTTCAGAATCTGTAAATAACTGAAAACGCCCAAGTAGACCTGTTCATGGTTTTATTGTGGCCAGTCGTATTTCCAAAACGGCACCACCCTTCACATTAGGACAAACAAAAGTAATGAGTTAAGAGACTAATATTTTCATTTCAGGTTTTATATATATATATGAAGATGTTGAATTATTGTGTAGGTAATTTCAAATTTGGTGTTCCATGAGAGTTTGTTAAATGGGGCAAGTGGTCCTTGACCTGAAAAAGTTTGAGAAACACTCTTAGTGAAACACTCCTAGCAGAAAGGTAACGTCGTTGTTTCTCCCTACGTCCAGTGGGAGGTGCAGGTTGCTACAATCGATAGTAGCCACACAGGCACACCCAAGTGTTGGCAGAAAAGGGTTCCCAAGCGAGCAGAGAGGTTTGCAAGTGAACATTTGATCCTAGCAGAGATGAGATAAGTTTTGAGTGCAAGGAGAAAGGTTTGAGAAAGCACAGTGCATATTTGAAAGAGAGGAGACGTTTTGAGAACTAAAGACAAAGTCCTGCTTTTAAACTGAAAATGTGTGCTGTCAAATTATGGTAGTAAAATTCCCCCATACCATTTTATTTTTTTTTGTCTTTGAAAGCTGCTGAAGTTTGCACTGATGATATAAACTATTGGTTTTACATTTTATGTTACTCTTTCACTGCTAATAAAAAACCCCCACAACACTTAATATGTATAAAGGCAATATTTTGAGAATTTATATTTCAATGACTTTTATTTAACATCAGCAAAACAATATGTATACTTTAGTTCTGTTCTCCTGTAATGCTTGAAGATTTTAGTTTAAACCTCTTATTTAAATCAGTTGTATAATGTTCAATGACATGTATGTTCCATAACATTCTTAATTTAAAATGGAACAAAACCTCATATCATCAGATTTCATTTACTAGTACCAAGGAACATTAAAGATTGACAAAAAGGGATTTGTTTTATCCCACAATCTATTAATATCAATTGATATGAAAAATTTTATTCCAATAGGATTTATTTAAAGCCATATATTGAAGCAGGTGAACAGATGGGACTTAAGGAACTTGATCACAAAAATTAGACTTGCTCTGTGTTGCTAAATTAAAATTCAAAAATACTTTATTTACCCCAAAGGAAAACTAAATGTTGTAGCTCATATTAATTAAAATTCTTAAGAGTTATTGTGGATAGTGATGGCTGTTGGCAGGAAAGGTCTCCCATAGCAAGTCTGTATAACACTGAGTTTGAAGAAGCCTCTGACTGAAGAAACTCTGTTTTCTAAGACAGTCTCATGAAGAGGATGGGATGACATGTAAGCATTGTTTACAGTGATGGTGCAATCAGCTTAGAGGAAGCTGAACCGGCTCAAGGCTACTCCATAGTAAGAGCTGTTGTTGTTGTAGAAATGGAGTCATGGCTTCAGTAACTCTTCTATTGTCAACCATGATTACATAAAAGGAAATATGCTGTCACTTCACGAGCCATCATCAAGTAAGATTGCTGTCAATCTTACTTGATATTGACATATTCTGGTTTTAGTTGCTAACTGGGCTGGCCTCATTACTGGAATTGCAGGTTTGTGGTGAACTACAGTTGAAATATGAAACTGAAACACTGTGGCTCACTGTAGCAGGGAATCATTGAGAGATGAGTGCAACCAGCCTTACATTGTGTAGCTTAGAAGCTGATCTTCAGTCTGTGGGTTGGAGCTTCTGGAGGATTAGTCATGATGATTTACTTCTTTGTGTTTCTTCCTTTAAAGGGGCAATGTTGTGTGTTTTCCAGCCATATAGGGCAGGGTTTCCCCCAGTCTATTATAGGCCTGGTGGGCTGCCATGCTTTATGTGTCCCCATGCCAGGCTAAGCATTGTGTGCCTTTGTTTTTATTAAAAAGAAAAAAATAATAATTTATATATATATATATATATATATATATAGAAAAAAGTGTAAGTCAATTGCAAGCATCTCTTCTGCGGTGAACATTTCACTGGCAGGGCAGAATTATTCCTGAAAGAAATGGGTTTATAGTTTTTCTAGTTGCTGCATTGTAGCGTGCACCAATCAGACCTCTGGCTCCTCTGCTTTGGCCGCTGTGGTGACTCGATCTCTGAAGTTCACCTTGACGCGGATCGCTCGTATTGGCTCACCTATATGGACATTTATATCAACCCCCTGTGAGGATGAGGATCCATGTTTCTGTAGAATTGATCAAGGTAGGAATCAAGTTTAAATCCACCGTGTTTGCTCTGCTCAGGCAGCTCAATGTGAACCGCAAAAGTTCACATTGAGCTGCACTCAGTGTTCACAGGAACACATTTAGAGGTGCGCGTTGAGCATGCAGTGAGAATATTTCTTTGCGAACAAAGCATTATATGTGTTGTGTGTGTTTATGTCTCAACATGCTGACTCTGTCTGCGGTGATAAAGTTTGAGTTCCCGGTTAGCCAATGTGTTGGTGGACCGAGGGTTCAGCCTGTGGAGGAGCTTTTGCACTCACCTCCACAGCCGAAAGCCAGCGTGGTGCGTGACTAGCGCAGCATGATGGTTTGTTTTTATTTAGTTTTATATTTTGTGGCGACACAATGCATATGTGTCTACTGGGAGTCGGTAGAGTTGCCGTGCGGAGATCAGAACAAAGGTAAAGGTAATTTTATTTATATAGTACATTTTCAACAACAAGGAAATACAAACAAAATAAACTAAAAAGAGCAAAGGAAGGAAAAGAATCTAATGTTGATCTAAAGTAAATATACTAGAAACTCTTATTCAGGGTTGGTAGATAAGTATAAGTAAGTATCCTCTGGTCTGATTCCTTTTCTGGGTTAGAAGAATAAGAGTCTGAAACATAGTTTCTAAGGTAGTTATTCTGGATTCTAAGTTTGTTCTAATCCCTGTTCTGAGTTGCTAAATAAGTGTAAGTAAGTATTTTCTGGACTTTCTAAGTATGCTCTGAATTTGTAAAAGTAATGAGTACTCCACAATTTCTAAGTAATAATAAAAACTAAATGTTTCTGTTCTGGAAGAATTTTTTCTGGATTCCAACTTTGTTCTAATTCCTTTTCTGGGTTAAAAGTGAGTACTTCACAGTTTCACAAAATAAAATAAAAAAAAATTGGAAAGGACACATTGGGTCAAATGGCAACACTCAGACAAAACAAAGGGCAAAACAAAGACATGAGTGAAGGCGGTGACACCACAGGGCCATGAA
Organism: Poecilia latipinna; assembly: GCF_001443285.1. NCBI lineage: Eukaryota > Metazoa > Chordata > Actinopteri > Cyprinodontiformes > Poeciliidae > Poecilia > Poecilia latipinna. Next base: position 175,843 of record NW_015114509.1, read on the forward strand.
ACCACGTTGCTCAGCCTCCTGGCAGAAGTCCAATATCAAGGCATGATGGCCGTGGGAGCGCTCAGCTCCACAGCTGCATGGACAACAGGAGGGGATGAGGTGGGAAGGAGCGTTGTGTTCACATATCTTCAAGGAAACTGGAAATATGCAGCTAAAGGATTTCTCAAACATCCATGAAAGAATCAAGGCAACACTCTATGTTCCCTGGAGTCTTGGCATCATACCCTTACCCTGTTGCCAACACTCCAGGTATGTTTGTTGAGAGATTCAGCAATCCCTAATCAAAGAGAGATTGCTGAAACTAATCACTACATCACAGACCACCTGTGTGACGATGATGACATTTATCGGCAGTGTCGTATATTCTATGCCCAGGCAAACATTCTGGGAAGAAAATTTAATGAGGTAAAAATAACTGTTCAAAGCTTACTGTACATTCTTGTATGCAGCTCCTTTGTGGTGTAAATTTAAAAAAGCTGGCATGCAGAAGCTAAAGGTTGCTTATGACTCCCTGAGAATTCTGCTCAAGAAACCCAGGTTCAGCAGTGCAAGTGAGATGTTTTGTAATGCACATGTCAGAACATTTCAGGCACTCATGAGACATTTGATATACAAGTTTGTGTCGTTTGTGCAGCTCCATGAATAGCCTTTTTTTAATGTCTTCACAGCCCTCTGTCAGTGCACTAAGATACCACTTGGCTCTGTGGAAACATTAGTATGCAAGTCTTTTAGAAGACTTTATTTTTACTTTTATTTTGTATGTGTTGTTGTGTATCATGTCTTTGTGGACCAGGAGTCTGTTGAAATAAAGCAATCAACTCATCTCTCTTAGTTTCAGCCATAAGACATATCAGCTGCTATTGGTAGTCCAGCAACGCATCAGAAGCTTCAGTTTGTTCATTCAAAGGTTCTCTGAGATTGTTAACTGGTCTTCCAGTGGGTGATTGTCTCTGACCTTAGCTGGTCTTTGCGTTGCAGGGGTCTGGGTCAGGTGTTAACGGACTATGTCCATGGGGACACAAAGGTCAAGCTCGCCAGTGCAGGCCTCTTCGTCCTGTCCACGGTCACCTTCGCCGGACTCTGCTACTTCAACTACAATGATGTGGGCATCTGCAATGCCATCGCTCTGCTCTGGAGCAAATGAAAGGGATTTTGGACTGGCGAGCTCAGGGTGAACCAGTGCTTTGGGAGAAATCTTGTCCCAGCTAATTGTAAAAAGGAAAATAATAATAATAAGTGTATATGTTCTTATAAGTTCTATCATTTTGCTTTTACTGAGGATGTAATGTGTCTGTCTAATGGATGCCGAGCCGTTCCAGCTTGTTTTTTTCATTGAGTTGAGCTGCAAGCGCTTACTTTAGAGATTCAAGCATTTTTATCCAGACAGTCATGGTTATCAAGTCTTACAGAATACAGAAGTGTAACATCTTCCTTTATATATATATATAATATATATATATATATAAAATGAGCCTCACACTCTGACACAGCAGGCCATGCTGCAGTTCTAACTCGACTTTTTTCACAAGCCACAATAAAGTTATTTTATGATTCATTCAGAACAGTCTGGTTCCCTTTACAGCATTCCTTGAAATTGAAGGCTGCACCCTGAATTTAGGATGCAATTTGTCTGAAGCTATGCAGCAATGCGTAGCTGGATATGAAGTTGCAAAATTAACTTCTGCTGATTATACTGTAGTTCTGTACAATACATAAAACAATCAGAAAGCTTGGATAATTGGATAATGTTTTTGTTTCTGTTGGTGTGTTCACTTCCTGCATGCAGCTTTGATTCTACGGTTTCAGGGAAGAGTCAAGAAAACGGTGCTCTGCCTTCTCTGTCTACACAATACTTATGCAATAAAACAGCTGATACACATCTGGTTTGGGGCTGGGTTTTTTATTGAGAAAAATTGTAAAAAACTATACAATTAATAGTAAAATGCATTTACATTAAGTGGTTAAAAGACAAGAAGTCAGGATTAATCTGAGGAATCAAAATTGTGCAATAATTTCAATGGACATTACTGATGACAGAAATGATCAACAAAGCAAAATGTCTACTTGAATAAACAGCTGCCATAAATAAGGTTTAGTGGAGTGAGTCAGAATCTGGATGTTGCTGTCATGGAAACAAAAAGTACTCTCCAAGATCCTACTCTCTCTGTGTGAGTCAGACTCCAATTTATGACTTCTGACTTTTCCATAATTACCAAAGAAAAGAAAAAGTGGAGGGAGGAACCGTCAAACAAATCTACCTGTGGGCCACTTTATTAGGCATACTGTTTAGCTGATTTGCTGTTTGTGATGGACTGAGCTTCAACAGCAATACAAGATGTGTAAGTAACTAAGTGTGGATGGTTCTAGTCATAGCTGATGGACTGGAAAGAGTATTTCAGAACCTGCTGACATTATCACACACACAAGCACCTCTCAGGTTTACAAAGCAATGCGTAGCTGGATATGAAGGACACGAAAAAGAAAAGCTGATTTCAGAGAAGAGCAGAAGGCTTGTTGATGAGAAGGAGCTCAAATAACTCCTCATCCCAGTCATACAGACTTTAATTGAGCCAAAATGAGAAATAGTTTGAATTTCTCGTTTGGACTATGGGTACTCTCACAGTCCAAAAACATGACTGTCAGGTTAATTGATCACTTTAAATTCTCCTCAGGTGTGTGTGCACACATACACACACCTAAAGAGTCTCTGTTTGGACGGACGGATTCTGTGACATGTTTTAAAAATGTGCTATCCTATTGTAACCTGCCACAGAGCCACCAATAAAGCCTGGTGAGCCACATGTGACTCAGGAGTTTCCCTGAGCTGGACACTTTGTTTCATTCATTTGACCTTTTACCTTTACAATCCTTCCAGTTACTACAGCTGAGAAACATCCCAACAGCATGATGCTGCCATCACTATGCTTCATGCGGGTGGTGTGTTTGGTCTGGTCAGGAGAACACTGCACATCACCACAAAGACCTTTCTTCTTCTTCCTCACCACTGAGTCTCCATCAGGCTTTTTGCTAGACTAGTCCAGCCTTGATGTGAGTTTCTGTCAGCAGTTTCTCAATGCCTCTCTTCCATAAAGCTCTGACTGGTCAAAAACCAACAGTTATCTGCAGAGTCTCTCCTAAAGCTTGGAACTCCTTCAGTGTTGTCATAACCTGGTGCTCTCTCATTTTCTCTCAGGCTGTGAGGACCATCTGACCTAGACAAATTGACACATGAACCATATTCCTTCCCTTTCCTGAGAATAGATTTCCAGGAGATGTTCAGTGTTTTAGAGATTTTTTTTACTCCATTACCTGAAAATGTTGAGCACAGTTGATTTGTAAAAACAACAAACAAGGCTAACACATCCAAGGGGGTGAGCATTTTTTTATTGTCGGTGTTTGTTACCCACCCAACAGTTTGACAACATTGTCTCAATCTTCACAACAATCAGAGAAAGTATAAATATAAACAGCCCATGTCATACATGACTTTTCTGATCATTTGGGTTACGCAATATATAGAGAAACTCAAAATATATTTTCAGTAATTACTGATCTTCATATCAGCACTGATGTCATCGTGGTTTGGCCATTTGTAGCAGATTGACAGTCCTATGATGGGGTCAGGTTCAGGAATTTGATTTTGACCAAGTTGGCTTCTCGTAGGCGGTTATGGACAGTCTGACCACTAGTCTCATCAATGGTTGTGTCGCTGGTCTTAACCGATTCTCAGATAGACGAGCCAGATGTGGCGATTTTGTGCTGGAGTGGTCAGATGTGGCTGACAAGGATGAGGTCGATTTGCAGACTATTTTTGACAGTCTGTTGGAAACCAACTCTTAGACGGCCAATGGTCCGATTGTGGACATTGAGCCTTGCAGCTACTGCTCTGGTGGACATCCCTGCATACAACATGCCAATGGCACGCTCCTGCATAATTTGTGACATCTCTGGCTTTATGACTTGTGACAAAATGTGATGTTTTGGGGTGGCCTTTTATTGTCCAGTTCAAGGATTGTCCAGTTTTTACTCATTTTGTCTGATTACCCACTGGACATGCCCTACCCATGCACTGAGTAATGCTCACTGAGAAGCAAACTGGATTAAAAATTGTTCACAAATCAAGAAAAATTTTACTTTTGTACAATAAAATGTCAGCAAATGCTTATTTACAGTTAACTCCACATGGCAACAATATTTGCATGTGGTGTTTAATTTTGTTCAGTAATAATGATAGTTGTTCAGCAGCCTCCAGTGTCTTTGGAGCAACAGGAGATTCACATCATGGATGCTCTCCTGCCAAAGTGACTTATGCCGTCACGTTAATGTGGACCAAATTCTGACAAAGGGTTCTCACAGCCTGTTGAATCTACGCTACAAAGAAATAAGACAGTTCTGAAAGAACAGGGCTCTAACCTAGGTAAGCTGATAAGGCTAACCTATTTGTACTCATGTGTTCATTTCAAAATGGTTTTAGGAAACAAGTCATCAGTAGGACAAGAGAAAACATAAGCAAACAAAACCAAGAACAAAATAGCGAACATTTATTTAGTCCTTCTCTTCATCTCAATCTTAATATATCACTCATTGACTCAGTAATTATTGGAAATGAGTATTTTAAAACATGGTATTCATATTCAATTTACTGTTAAAGAACCAACAAATGGACTATAGTGTATAAAAACAAAATTCTTACAAAATGACTCATGTTGTGAACAACCATATTTACTAACCCATAATAATAATGACAGTTATAAATAACAACCCGACCAAATCAAATAAACAAATGATCATAATGACAGAAAAATAATAATCTTCATATAATGTTAATAGTAGCAGAAGAAAGAAAGAAACTCACTATCCCTTTAATAAAGTGGCTAGTGAATGTTATATTTTCCCAAGAGAAATTATTATGGACTGCATTTATTTACATAAAAAATCCCACTCTCATCCACTTCATCCATGGATCCATGACGCAGAATTAGTTTATGCAGGCAAGGCATATCCTCCACATGCTCGAATGCCAGGAAGTAACCTGGGTACATGGTGGATTCAAACTTGTATTTGCCAGTGGAGATCAATTTCCACCGGAACAGAGCCTTGTGTTCCGCTGCTTTAATCATCTTCAGGACTTTGGGATCCTAGCAATGACAGAAGTGGGAAAACTGGTTAGGTTTCATGTTGTTATGCTGCTGAGTAACAGTGAAGGTGTTTATCTTCTTTCAAATCACTCTGCCATTATTTTTCACTCACAGTGATACGATTAGCTGCACCTCAGCATACAGTCTCATTTTACATGCAAGAAAGTCCTGACTGACAGAACCACTCACCATGGGCTCTGGGCACACTTCCTTCTCATCTTTGCAGGATATCATCATTTTCTCACCATCAGCACAGACGTAGAGCATGACTGACTGATACTTGTTACATAATGAGTCCTGATAAATCTGGATTTCAAATTTGCAATCTGAAAGAAAAAACAAGTATAATCAAGATGTTTTCTAAGTGACCTGCACAGCAGAAGTGTTGGACTAAGGCCCAGAAGAATCCAAACCTGGAAACTTTTTCATCATTTTATGTTTCTACTTAGACATATTTAAAAAAAAAAAATAAAAATAATAATAATAATAATCTGGTGGAATAATAAGTTCATGTTGAATTCAGGTAAAATTAAAGAAATTACCTTAGATCTTGTTGAATTGAGACCACACAATCATGTGATCTTTAATAAATAAAAACTTATTGTCATACTTTACACCAGAGTGATCATGTTGACTATTTGTTGTGCATTTTTTGCAGAGCTTTTATGCCGCTATTCTTATTAGACATGGCATGGGAGGATTGATTACTGTGGGGTCTAAAAATAGACTTGCCAATATAGTGAAAACCTCATTGAAAATAATTGGGTTGAATTTTCAGCCTCTGCCCTTCCAGTCCATCTGTGAGGACCCTGTAATTAAACAGAAACCGTCTCATGTTCTGTTTGAAGTTTATGACTTATTACCACAGAGCCGTTCATCGCAAAAGCATCTGGGTTTTTTAAAGTCCTCTCTCCCAAATTCCATTTCGCTTCTTAACACGTCTAGATTATTTTTTTATGGTTTTCTTATTTTTCCTATGTAGTACCTATTTCTTTTCTCTCTGATAAAATTGTAATTGTTTAACAACTTGTTTATATTACAAAATCAGTGAAGTAGTGCTGTGTCAGAACATGCAATAGTTGTGATCTTGGCATAATTATATTGTCCCTCATTCCAGATGCCATGTTTTAATATATTTGTCTCATTTGTTGAAATTTGTCTGCACTGTTACGTTTCTTGTCTTATTGCAAGGTGTTTCAATGTCCTGCCGGTTGCTATTCTTCTGCCTAGGGATACACCGTCCCACTTTTTTCACTTGGATATCTGAGGTTTAGCATCAACCGATGCAAATCTAATACATAAAAAGAGTGCTAAACTGACTTAAAATGTCTCTTCTTCTTTTTTAAACACAGACATAAATAAATAATGAATAAACTGACAAAAATAATAGGTTGACTAACTTGGTTAAACATGTAAATTTAAACTATAACAAATCTTTCAAATGGTTCAGAAAATTCAGTTTCGAATTCTAAATATAATGTAAAATAAATCAAGCATAACGTCATACTGAGCACAAGGCATAGAATTAGGCTGAATAGATCTGCCATTATGGACTGGGCACACTGTCATTGATACTCAATCTATAATACTTTTAATAGTGGACTAATACTGGATTAAGGCCCTGAAGGACCCAGAAGGGATGATCCTTAAGGAGCATCCAACAGTAATGAGTGCTCTCCATCCATTAACGTTGGATGGGGAGCATATCTACTGATGCTCCTTAGGAAACAATAAAGTGTATCTTATCTAATCTAGTGTTCTGTTTTGGAATGCTACTGGGAAATAAATGTACTAATAATTCCTTCACAGGGTTACAAACTGCTACAGTCTGATAAACTTGGCTGAGTAAGATCTCTGTGATTGACTGGACATGTTTAGTCCAATCATCTGTTAGAACTGAGATTCCTGGAGGATGCTATTAGAATTTAGTGGAAATGTGAAACGGCTCATCAGTGCCAGGTGTGGCATTTGCACCCTAGACTGTTTGGGTTGGTGCCAGCAGAGAGACATATTCTGCTCCACTCCCGAACATTTTACTCCACTCCCAAATTTGTTTTTAAAATTTCAAACAATATATGAAATGTAAACAACACCCATGTGGCTTCCAAGAATGGGTGAGAACTTGCATATCTGGCATGATGTGTGACTTTGGTACTGGTCAGATGGAAAGTGATAAGCAATCAATGAAGCAAATGACACATTCACCAATTTTTGTCTGTGACGCAGACATTCCCTCCTTGTTATTTTGTCAACTATCTTTAGCCTATGGGAAATTCTGCCATGCCATTCACCCCCAAAATAAATAAAAAAACATTCAGTGATGCGATTAGCTGCACCTCAGCACACAGTCTAATTTCATATGTAAGAAAGGCCTGACTGACAGAACCACTGAAACCACTGGCAATTCATTTTATCAACTAATTGCCACAAAAAAACTGGATCTGGTATTCCTAAGTATTTTAAATTGTCCACCGAGGGCCTACCATCCACATATCAGCATATTTTTCAGCTTTTATTTAGCTGGATTTTGAATTCAAGTTAACTGAAAGAAGGGATGATTTACATCAAAATAAGTTTTTGAAAATATTTTATGTAATTTGGCATTACTTTTTAAGAAAGAATAGGGAGAAAAAAAAATTAAATAAAAGCCTAAAATCAAATTTGACATGGAAAAAAAAAAATCTGATTTCATTTTTAAGGAAATAAATGATGTGGGTTTTCTGTATATGTAAGCTGATTGCTTCCAGCTGTCTCTCCTTCTTCTGATTATCCCTGTGTCTTATGTCATGGTTTGTCCATAGCTTGTCATTGTGAGTCTACCTGAATTTGTGATTGTGTCTCGTTCCGTACCTGTGGTTCCTGTGCGTTGTGTACAACTTTGAACGTAATTAAACCAATTTCTCCACCTAACAACTGGTGAGATCACCCTGGGTCTCACCACCTCAATCCTCATCAACAAAACCCCACTTCATGACACCCAGAGCTAAATGTAATATTACAACATTGTTGGAAAAACGTCACAAAAACACATTTTTCATCTCCAGCACACTTCTACCAACTAAAAGGTTGAACATTTTTTGTATTTTTCTAGGGTTAAAAGGTATATATTTATTAATTTTATACTCATTACAAAATGCTGTGGGTGGCTTCAGGCATCAAGATTAGCTTGTCTTGAGACAAGATAAATACTGATGGACAAGCCTATTAGTATGTTGTGACACCACCATTCATTGTATTTACAGCTCATCATTTGGGGTATATCTCCATCAACTACATACATGTAGATGTTTGTCTTTTTTTCCGTCTGTGCAAAGTAGCTCAATTCTAGTGGCAGTCCAGTGTATCGTACACTTGACAGGCCTCCAGACTTTAATTTCCCTTCTACCAGGCTAAGTCTTGCTGGTTTTTGTTTGTATTTAAAAAATAAAATAAATGTTGATATTCTCAGTAAATGTTAAATTTCTCTATCTGGGGGTCTTAAGCAGCTGCTGGCTGAAATTGGATTTATCAGAAGTGCAAATAATTGATATCTATTTTAATTGTATTTCTTTTAATTTGTTGTTTTTAAGACTCGATAGTTATGGGTTTAAATAGCATTTCATTGATGATGTCTTCCCGTAACTTCTAATTACCCAGCT
>NW_015114509.1:189468-191664 GCF_001443285.1 Poecilia latipinna
TTAAAATAAAAAACCCTATTTTTCTAATTAATATCCTGTGACTCCTCCTGTTTTAACTCGGTCCATCACACAGCTACATTTTTTACATTTTCTGTCAATTTAACTTCTTTTAATACAAAAAACCTCGGGTTTAGCAAATTTTCTGGGGTAAACCCTGCAGTCAATGGACAATTTACCTGTGCAAGAAGACAACTAAGTCAGTATGTTATTACAATATCTTACCACATTTCTATACCTGACAAAAGGATGGAACTAATTTATAGTACTGTATCAAATGTTTTTGTTAATTCTGTCTGACATTGTTCCATTATTTACAGGGATTTGTTGTGGACCTTACAAGTGTTTAATTTCACAGCTTTTACATCAGGCAGTTTTGCTCTGTCTGAACCTTTGAAGTGTGTCTAAATCGAAGCTACTTCAACGCATTATTCCCTCATGTCTAAATTATGTCAATATGTAACTAATGTCAGGTTATCCAAGAGAATTAAGCCATGATAAATTAGGTCAATATATTTTAGATAATCTCTTTATTAAAAATAGTATGTTGGAAATTATTTATATACTTGTCAATGATCAAAAGAAAAACCTATATAATGTTATGGTTGTTGTAAGCTGCTTGCGCAACTTCTGCATGTTTCCACTGGTGTGACTTACCAGTCTGTGAAATTGGAGAGCCTACCTACAATCACCCTAATCCTAGGGGTGATTGTAGGTAGACTCTGGAGCCTCAAGTGACTCTTCAGACCCTCTATTAAGATTAATCAAAACTGCTAAAGAATTGTGTAAAGTTCAATAAACAGTTATAGTGTTAACAGTTTTTCCAAGGTGTTTTTATGCTATTTGTGTGGAACATTTTCACAAAGTATGACACTAAAGTATGAAAAGGAAAATAATTTGTAATAAACAAATTTTTTGGTCAATTCATATTTTTTTATGTCAGTTTCTGGTATAAAATTAAATGGTCTATTGAAGAAAATGTATTAAAGTGCTGGCATTATGTATTTTTCAGGAACTTAGTACCATTTTATAGCACAATCAAATAACTATGTTACCTTAAGTAAGCTCTATACATGTAATAAAACTTAGAAATTTGACTTTGCAGGTTGACGCCTTGAAATTGGACCTTTTTGCTCTTTCTTACATCTCACCTTCAGCAAGTCCACCTCTGACTGACTCAGCAAAAAAAGATGAAGGTTTTACACTAACCAAGTCAAAGTCTGGACTAAATCTAATTACAATGAAGTACTGTGTGACTTTTACTAGGCCATTCAAGCTCAAAAATACTCCAGTGTGGCTCAATGAAAGCAATTCTGCAAAGATCTCACTGCCAAAAGCAGAGGAGTTGTCGTCTCTTACCAGGCTGTCCTCGATCATGGTCTGTCCTGTCCTCAAATTCAAATTTTCCCGAAGTTTTCAAAACAAGAAACTTTTGGTCCTTGCTTTGGATCCACGTCGATATTGGAGGTTCATGTCTCCTGAAAGCATCTGAACAAAGCTCTGCATTTCATAGAAAACAAGTTATAACCATTGCTACTGCATCTTTACTACACAGATGTCAATAAATATGAAACAAGCCGATATATAAACTAATATATAAGCTACCTGTTTCACATGGAGCAGAACTGGTCTCTGTGCACAGGTATTGAAAAACATAATTAAAGTGCTGTTTTGTATCTAACAGCATCAAAACCAAATAGATTTACAGATTAGAAAAGTATGTAATCACCTACCTTCAAAGTAAAAAGAATTGTTAATTGTTTGGATGAACTTCAGATGGGAGTCTTCACAGGTAGCCATTAGTGGATGCCTACAGAATAAAAACATAAAACTTAAACCACAATATGTTTCCATAAGGTACCACTGAATGTGATCTGAGTCATGTCTAACAAACAAGTGCAAACAATCTGGGCATCATTGTCCTATGATTTAAAATCCTTTGAATGGTAGAAAAGGTGCCTGACAGACTAACAATCTCAAGCTATAACAAGCACTGCTCTCCCCAACCTGCTGCTCAATCTTCCCTCAGACATGTGAAAGACTAATTTGACTGTTTTGAAATGTACCCAGGTATATGACAGGGGTATAAATGGGGTGGAGACTAATGTAGCGCCATTCGTCACTCTGATCTGGATATGCCCATTAAAAGCTACAAGTGGTAGAAAAGTTCACTGCATGGTTGAATCGCTTATCCAGGGT
>NW_015114509.1:196355-198112 GCF_001443285.1 Poecilia latipinna
TCAGGGAGGCTTAAGAGTGTGACCCCTCTGTAATAGAAGCACATTGTCTTCCTTTTTGAACAGGGGACCACCACCCCAGTCTGCCAAATCCAAGGGAACTGCCCCCTATGTCCATCCAATATTGCAGACTTGGGTCAACCAACTCAAACCTACAGCATCCAGAGCCTTAAACTCAGGGCAAATCTCATCCAGCCCCCGGGCCCTACCACAGAGGAGCTCTCAGAAGCAACCAATCAGAGCCAGGGAGATGGTCTTAATGCATTCAATAACCCTTGTGTCCTAGAACTTGCCTGGAATGGTAAGTCCCTTGATAACTTTTTGTCCACCATCATCAGTGGCTATGCTAACTAGTCTGTATTCATGGTAGCCTCAGTTCATATGGTATTAGAACTGAAGAAGGTGTGAGACAAATAAGGTCACTAGTACTGATTACTTTCACACCAGATGTATTGTTCAAGTGAAAATCCTCAGTGGGGCTAAAATATTTTCTTTCAGATAGTTGGCCTGCACAACAATTTTCCACAGTTCCACATCTGGTAACCATCATTACCCAAAGCATACACACATAACTGCAATAAGTAGATAAGTTCAGCTTGTCAGTATGGCACCAGTTCACAATCGGTCATCTCAAGGCACTTTACAATAGTACTACACAGAAATGTGTTGTCAATATCATAAAATCCTGCAACAGACTGGCGGCCTCTCCAGGGTGTACCCTGCCTCTTGCCCGAAACATTCGCTGGAAATGAGCACCAGCAACCCTCCTGACCCTGCTAGGGACAAAGGCGTTAGAAAATGGATGGATGGATGGATATAATAAAATCAAATAATAGACTAATGGTTCTCCAACTTTTCTAAAGCAAATACTGCCTCAGTAGGGCTATAGCCAATTATTGTTTTAGTAATCGAGTATTTGATCGATCATTCTGGCAAGTAATCACTTAAAAACAAAATTTGCACATTCTGCAGATTTTTCACTTAACCACTTATATTTATTTTGTCAAACATTAAAGATGCATGAAAATGCTGATTAACAAATCTTTTAATTATGAAAAAGATAAATTATGCAAATGGAAATTATTAAACTCGTCTTGATTTGTCACGTGATTAACTGATTTTATGTTTATTGTGTCAGGGCTGGTAATACTCCTGCAATTGGAAGGTTGCAGGTTTGATTCCAGCTTCTTCTCATCACATCTCATTGTGGTTGAGTTTATGATGGGTGAATGTGGCATAGAGTTTTGACTGGTCAAAATGACTGAAGAAGCACCATATCAGTTAAGTCAGGGGTGCCCCAAACTTTTTAGACCAAGATCTACTTTTTCTCTCACCAGCCAGTTGAGATCTACTACATGACACAAAGATATAAAAATTGTAAATTAAACTCTATTGACTCATTTTATATGTGAATATCCATCAGTTATAGCAGATATAGATAGAGTGATAGAAAACCTAATCCAGTTTCTTCCTCAGTGAGATTCTGACACTGGGAGCAGGTTTCTGGTTTCTCAGTCAGAAGCTGGTTGCAAACCTGACGCCAGCAGGTATCAATCAGTTATGGTAGATCTGAACTTTGGTTTAATGGGATCAATATGAGAAATTTCAGACCGAGTTAAGATAAAAGCCCATGTTTTATCTTAACAGATAAAAGAAGTTGGAATATTTTTCCTTCAACAGGTTCCAGAGGAATCGCCTCAAACCAGATGTTGGACTGGAATTTATTTCAATAGGCTAACCCTAAACCCTAACCCTTTGTG
>NW_015114509.1:202083-206385 GCF_001443285.1 Poecilia latipinna
AACAGTGGAGCTATAAAGACGGAAAAAATAGTCATTTTGGATCAAATCTAATCAGCATAAATATTTCCACTAAATAAGACACAAACATTAATAGCATGTCTTGATGGAGGAAAATCCTCTCAGACTCTTTGCTCAAAGCAAGATGCCAGAGAGCACCAAACTATGTTTTTAAATATTAGACAATTAATTTAATATAATTATCAAGGTAGGAGCCATTTGTTTGTTAGATACTTAATGAAATATATTTGTACTATTTGATGTTTATTGTGAGGTATGCTTGCAAACAAACGAGGTAAGTAGTCCAATTTTTTCGTTTATTGAACATTCAGAAATGACAGCAGCTGTAAGGCGCCACAGCAAAGGTAAAATAACCCGAATAGGGGGTCAACTCAAAACCACTCGTACCTCAGTAAGCCGAGCAGAGATTACGTTAAAACATGACTTCAGTCCGTTACAATATTAGGTTTTCAGGGTTTATGTTTATTTCGCGATTATTAATAAGCTCAACACAGCGGTGGTTGGTGAGCCGATTTAAACTAATGCGCTGCTAGTCAGTCGGTCTTCGAGTCGCCTTTTTTTTATTTTGTAATGTATTTTATAATTTAACCAAAACGCACAGATTGTTGCGTTTTGTTGAAGCAATAATTACTGACATTATTTTTGTTGGGTCATTAATTTGAACACTTTTTGTTGATTTTTTCAAAAAATATTTAATAAAGTTACACATTTTTTGGATCTTAGTGAATATTTTTGATAAGCGCATCAGAAAAGGACGTGCTGGTTTCAACCTTATGGTGGCGTTCAGTTTGTCACCTACTGCCGAGATCGACTCAAAACCTTCCGCGATCGACCCGAGTTAGGTCTATTTACTATATACTCCAGTTAATGATTACTAAATTAGTTTAAGATCATTTCAATAATTGATTCATACAATTAATTTTTTCAGATCTACCCTTAAGTTTTCCAGCTACTTCAACCCTGGCATGCTTTTTAAAGTCAGTAACTCTCTGAACATTCCACAATAAATCCGACCTGATGTACCACAGCTACTCTAATATCCTTCGACCATGAGTGATTTCTTTACTGCACACATAGCGTAAAATAAATGGTTTACACACAATTAGCAGGAAAACGTCTGGGCTGATTGCTGAACTGAACCAAAGCAGCTTTACTGTTACAATAACGCAAGTCTATATTTAAACAGTTTGTCACTACGTCAAATACAGGTAGAAAGGTGTAAAAAAACAACAAACAAAAACAGCCTGAGCTTATTGTTTAACCTGTTACAGCCACACCCGTATTGGGTTCTATCAAGAGGCACAACGTTTAATGGGGAAAGTTAAGTACCATACCTTTAAAATATGCTCTCCGTGGCGATGGTGCAACTCAGCTCTGACAATAAAGCAAAAACTGCAACTCTCCGCCTTTTAGACGTGTTTAAATTTTAAAAAGTGACTCCTGGTTCTCCTGTGTCGCTCTCACGATGGCTCCGTGTCGCCGCTGGACTGATTCCACTCTCTTCTGCCTTACACACACTCTCGCGTGAAATTTGATGTGAGGCTCACCCGCTTCCCGGTTCAGGCGGAAGTGAAAGCGAAGGACGGAGTTAAGATAGTTTAAACGAAAAATAATTCCACTTCCATTTTCTGCTGTGTGCAATACTCTGGCCTGGGGTTATGATTTTTTTCTCTTTTAAGCATAAAACAGGAACTGTTTAAATGTTTTCTTTTTCTTTTGTAACTTCACTTTAAGGGTCCACTTAGGTTTGCCTACTTTCAGAAATTAAAATAAGGGACGTCCACCATGGTAGGATGCCCTCAAAAGTGGTACACATTACTTTATGGCTGTTCTATTTTATTATTTTTTCATTATTATTATTTATTTTATTTTTTTTGCAAAAACAAAAAATCAATAGTGCAATCATTCATACACAGAAATAGGTTAGAGTACCCAAAAATTGTACTCCAATTAGAGTAGTATAACTTCAACATGTTAAGTAGAAGTAGATTAAGCTTTAAATAAGCAAATGTAAAATGTATCTGGTAAAAAAATCTAGTCAAGTACAGAGTAACTGAACATAATACATGATTCAATAGTTTAAATTCACATCAACAGAGAGCCAAAAGTAAGTTCTGTGCAAATTCTGGTATTTTAAGGAAATATTTTTACAAATAAGTAGTTGAGTTCATAGATCAGTTCTAGCCCAAATTTACAACAAGGGCCAGGATAGTCAGTGTTTTTTCATGGGGGGGAAATTAAAATAAGAATGAAACAAAAAACAGGGCAATATTTCATCACTTAATGTTGATATGTGTGCAGAAATGCAGAACAAATTGTGCCCCAACATTTAACAGTTAAATATGTGACGGGAGGCAACTATGTCCACTATTTTGCAAAATTCACATTTTGCATGTTTCTGTACATCCATTCAGGTATCTCATGCTGTAATGGATAGTCAGCTATTTAAAATAAATTGCCTAAATTATTTAAAGTTGTAGACTATTTATTGTAAATTATTTAAAGTTAATTTTCTAAATTAAGGATCTTGCAGATTTTTTAATGATATTTGTTCTGATTAGTACTGTTGGTAGTTTGTATTTTGTTTTAACTGTCTCAGCATCAGTAATCACTAACAAACTTTGCACTTTGTAAAGTTTTGTTTTTGTTTGTTTGTATGTACCTCACGGGCTGCTGTAGCTAATGAGGGCAGGCCCTATAAAAGCTGGCAAATCATTGTACCAATAAATGACTTGAATTAACTGTCAAAGATGTGTTTGGCACAATCAACACTTGGTGTTCCCCCGGTGAAAGCAGCGAGCTACGTTTTATTTTTTTTTTGTGTTGTAAGTTTATGTTTATATTCTAATATTTGTATATTTGTTTAGTTTTCACGGTGACTATGGTGATCAAGGTGACTGAGATGACTGAGGTGGGTGTGGTGACTGATTGTCCACATCAAAAGAAAAATAAAAAAAACCTTGAAATCACCCGTCAAGACTGTGCAAGTTAATTCAAGTGCTGGGGAGCTGCTACACATGCTTCTATAAAAAGCCCAAGACCAAAAAAAAAAAGGAAAAAACAAAACACCCAGCCTTTTTTTTGGGAATTAGTAAATGCTCTGCTGGTGTCTGTAGAACAACCTTTTAGTTCTTGTTGCTGTTTACATGTTGGTCGTCTGTGTTTTCAGTGCATTTATTTTTGAGATTTTCTGTTTAGTCCTATTCCTTTCCTGTCTTCCCTGTTTATTGCTTCCCAGGTGTGTCTCATTCCCTGATTACCCTACCATCTCCCTCTCCCCTCTCCAGAGGGGAGGGGGGCACCGCCTTCATCGAGACCCCTGCAAGGTGCGGCCGTGACTGCTGGTGGACTGCAAGTCTCTGCGCTGCCCGCATTTATGTGCGTCGGGGGTCTCGGTGAACACGGAGACGGTAACTCCTATCGGGGGGGACGTCGTTTGGGAAAGAACATGATGGAAAAAAGGACTCCACAATCAAAATTCCAATCTTCAGAATAGGAAACAAGCAATAGTCCTGCATCCTATGGAAGCTCAGAGCAGAGACCTAAAGCTGAGTGGAGGCAGGATTCCTCCCTGACAAGGAGCCTGTTTGACAAGTTGCAGTTGATTCAGTTTAAGACGAGGTGAGACCACCTTATTGAGTTATTTTTTTTTTGTTTTCCTCCTTTTACTGACCCTACCATACCAGGTTCTGATCCAGGGCACGTTATATTCAGCTCTAACCGCATGCATGGGTAGTTTCTGTCTCCTGGCCAAACGGAGCCAGTAGAAGCCTATATTGGCCAAGATGGAGAGCTTCATTGTAAAGTCCAACTGAACTGGGAACTGTAACACTGCAGAGGAGGTCCTGGAGATCTGCACAGCGCTATCCACCGCACCCCAAAAGCCAGCCAGGACTTTATGTGCCACATCCAGGACCAGAGGTGAATGGGACTTGTTATTTCGGAGAGCAAGAAGATTGTCAGCAGAAGAGGTGGGTGGATATCAAGTGCTGGTTCCTGGATCTTTTTTTGGAAACTGACACTTCTGTAATTAAAATAATAATAAATTATTAAATATTTTTTTTTTCTTCCACATGACTCTTTGCAACCAGGACTTTCATCAAAGGGTCCATCGCATGTGACTACCATGGAATATTCACTATTGCTGCCGAGGCTGGCAGCTTGCAGGGTCCCTGAAGGCAGGACAAGATGCATAGATTTACTTTTTCAAGTCTGGGGACCAAGGACTTCTGCATAAACTCTCAAGTCCACCTGTGTGACAGTCATCCGCAGCTTTTCATGTTT
>NW_015114510.1:0-45593 GCF_001443285.1 Poecilia latipinna
GAAGTTCTAGCTTTGTCTTTAAGCTTAAAGCAAAAGTGGATGCCTCTTTAAAGTCATCCGGCATCTGACAGCAAGATGGTGTCCTCTTTTACCCATCAGCCTATTCAAATATTAACAATCACCACAGTGGGAAGACTTCATCAACTGGACTGCCCCAAGAGTCACTCCCATGACCTGACCATAAAAGGGCACCACGTCTTTGTAACCCCAGCTGTGGCACCGTAATAAACTATGGTGAAGCATTGCACAGTAACATTTGGTCTTCAGCTCCTCTACCATGTCCCCATCCCCCGGCTGGGCTACCACAAGCGTTGGTCTGGGCAGAAGACCTCTAGACAATAGACTCTCTGTTCCCCCAAACACATACTAACACAGATAAAGTGACAATTCAGGCATGGCTCATTTAATGTTGCCCTTTTGTCCAGGCTTCGACCCCAAAGTAGGTGTCCCTCACGGACAATTTCATGTTCATGAAAGTATTCAAACCCTTTGAAATGTTATAACCACAAAGTTCAGTCTATTTTGTTGGGTTTTTATGCTATAGACCATCACAAAGTTGTGCATATTTTGAAGTGGAAGAAGTGATAAATGATTGTGCACTTTGTTGACCCTACCTCAGGCACTGGTGAGGTGCAAGTCTTTTGCACATCTAGAGACCGAAATATTTGCCTTTCTTCTTTGCAAAACTTGAAGCTCAGAGTGAACATCAATCAGAAAGGATTCCCCACAACATGAAGCACCCACCTCCATGTGGAGTGCCTGATGCTTTTTGTCCACTAATGACAAACCTCTGAGGCCTTTGATGAAAAGTTTTATTTATACTGACATTAAACTATATTCACATTAGCTGACTGCTAGAGGCCATCAATCACTCTTGATTTCATTTAGGGGTATCACAGTAAAGCGGTGTGACTGCAGATGCATTTGACACTTTCCAAAACTGACAAACAAGGGAAACGTTCAAAGGTTATGGATCCTTTAGCAATGCATGGCAAGATGAGGACAGATGCACACATAACCAAGCAAAGGCGCATCAGGAGCAAAATTGTGTAAAGTACCGTTTCTCTTTTCACACCGTTACTCTTCCGAGTTCAGTCTAACAAGTAAATACACACACCTACACCTCTGATAACCACAGAACATAAAAAGCCATAACATTTCCTTCCCCTTAACAGCACAGTAGCAAATGATGCTCAACAATCACCCACACACTTTGCAAAAAATATGCCGATGCACATCCCTGCCCTGCCATGATTCACTTTCACACTGTGCGGACAGAAAAAGTCACTCTGCCGCTGAAACAATATCAAACACAATGCGACCCTGAATGCATATGCACACAGATATATGTAAGTCAGGGCACACAGAGTCTCACTGCCAGCAGGCTAGTGGGAGATGTTAGTCAAAAGGGGAGGGCGTGAGGACACGCTAGATGTGTGTGTGTGTGTGTGTGTTGGGGGTCTTTGTGAGCGAGCGAGGTAGGAGGAGAGGGGTAGAGGGAGGGGGACACAGTGTTCTATTTCTCATAGAGCAGCAGCTGCCGTCTTTAGTGCGGAGACAGAGAGCGGGAGAGGGAGGGCTGCGTGGCGTGAGGCAGTGCGTGCTCACGATGTTTAGGTGAATCTACAGCCTTCTGCCTCACAACCGTAAAGCAGCCTCACTGAGTGCATGCACGGCGGCAACACGGACACCTCTTCCTCCTCCTGCTTTCCGTTTCTCTCTCTCTCTCTCTCTCTCTCTCTCTCTCTCTCTCTCTCTCTCTCTCCTTGTTTCACCCGGCTGCCGGCGTCTTTACGTCTGTTTGTTTCCGTCCTCCTCTTTTGTTTTTCTCTCCTTCATCCGTCTCGGCCAGGAAAGAAGGAAGGAGCATCGGAGTTGAGAGGCATATCGTCCTGCATGCCCAGCCGGTAAGCTGTAACATCTTTACTTCTCAGCGCTGGTAGAAAGAGCGGAGCTGGATAGTCCCACCCTGCAGCATCAGTATCAGGGAGAGGATGCTGAGAGATGCGGGTCATGATGGGGGGGAGGTGGAGGCGGCAGGTGAACGCTGGGTATAGCTTCCGCTTGGATGGTGGGTAGATGGAAGTATAGGTATCGAATGTAAACCTCACAGTGCTGGTCAATCTTTTTTTTTTTTTTTTACTGCATTTCCCAGGTGGGCCAGGGTGGTCACAAACTCACACACATCTGCCCACTTAGCAAACGTCTATACATTAAACCAACAAGGCAAACATGAAGTTTCTGTGGATTTTTTTCCTCCCCAGTAACGTAGGACATACCAAGAACCACCGCAGCACATGTTACATAAAAATGAGACACATTGGTCAGGCATGTCAGCCGCCCACCCCTCACCTTTTCAGCTTCATCACGTCTCGTGCTTCATACCGAGAGTTAGCTGGATCGGCAAACAACCTAGCTAAAAGCAACATAGCCCCAACGCCAAACGCCGAACAGCGTCCAGAAGGGAAAACAGGAGGGGGAAAGAGAGAGGTGAGCTGGAGACAGGGGGAGAAAAAAACTGAATGGAGGAGACAAATGAATGAGAGCGATGGCTTTCCAGAAGAGTTTTGTTCTGGCAATTGTGGGAAAGACAAAAAAAATAATTAAATAGGTAAAGAGAGGGTGGAAAAAAGCTCGCGAGCCGCCTTGTGACTCTGCAGGTCTTTGTGTGTGAAGGAGCCGAGAGAAGCTACGGATGAAGGATGAAGAGCAAACTAAGAGGAAGAAGAGGTGCTGAAGAATCTTTATATAGCTGTGACATGCCTTGTATCGTGATAAATTGAATAGTATATACAATTAGTAGTATAACCTATAATGATAGTAATAATAATATTAAATTAATGAGTTAAAGTGTGTTGACAATAAGCATAAAAATGTAGAAAAGTAATGCAAGTATTTTATAGACGGAAAGGGAAAGGAAGTAATCAGCTTGTAATTGAAAGTTCAGATTTCAGATCTGTGTCTGGAACTCTGGTAATCTACATGCTGGTTTTATATATATATATTGATATTTACTGATGTGTGTCTACACCACTACAGCTATCTTTAAATAAAGCGCACCAGTCTTTGAATCATGTGTGACTGCCTATAGGTTTTTTTTTTATTCCCCCTCAGCTGCTGCTATGGTATTTACTCCGCTGTTGCTAGGACACTCCCTTTGAACATCTTAACCAAGGCTTTCCATTGGCCCGCTGCAGTGATGCAAGATTCCCTCACCCCAAATCTGTCCTGAGCGCCCATAGAAACATGCCCGTCTGCGTTTCCTCCTCGCTCCTTTCTTCGCTGTCACTCTTTTGTCTCACGCCCTCCCCTCCTCTCCTCCCTTCCTCCTTCGCTCTCCTTTTTTCCCTCTCTCTCCTCCAGTCCATTCCCCCCTACTCTTCTCACCTCTCCGTTATTGCCCCCCCAATATATAATTAATTCTCGCTTTCTGTAATCCTCGGCTCGCATCGGTCTTGATGAACTCTGTGCTCTGTCACTTTTCTTCCCCTCATAAAGTCTAATTGCCCGCTGCTAAATCGCATCAGCAGCATGTGGGAATGCACAATCATTCTCTCCTGCTGTCTTCGCGGAGGATTGCTGGTTTTGTGCGGCCCACAATGCCCCACTTCCTGCATCCATATGGGGTGAGTGAGGCATCTGATTAGCCCTTCTTACCATGAGTCAGGAGGAAAAGGTTTGAGAGAGCAGAAGACGGGGATGGGGGTTGGTGTGTCACAGTGGAGGAAGCTCCGGTTTCAATCACTAACTTGTATGGATTTCGTTAGAATCATTGAGTGAGAGACCAGCTCTAGAGTCATTGATAAATGTGAAGTGGAAGGAGAATGAAACATGGTTTTCTTGCTTTTAGAAAGGAAACCACAGAAAAGTGGCTCAAGCTCAGGCAGATTGGAAGAAGGTTGTTTGTCACTTTCACTTTCCAAGGGGTTAGGGTTAGACAGCTCACCATGTCTCTGGTTGTATGGTTAGGGTTGTTGTGCTGTCTGTTGTCAACTTCCCACAGGATGATGCTCCCACCACCATGCTCCAGTATGTACGTCTTAATTGGCATATAGGCCAGGTGTCGTGTTTTCTAGCTCTTCCACATGTTTGCTGTGTTGCTTTTTATTAGCTTGAGGGAAACCAGTGAGCTGTGGGTGGATTTTCAGTGAACGGGTTTTCTTCAAGGATTCACCTGTATTAAGCTCCAACCATTACAATTAGATTACATCTGAAGTCAAATGGTTGCGCATAGTTTTTTTTTTAATTAGTATCAAAATAAAAGGAGTATGCCACAAATTTCAGATTTTTATTTGTAAAAATTTGTTGAAAGCCTTAAATAGTTTTCCTTCCAATTCACGATAGTGCTTCATTGCGTTGGTCAGTCATAGCAATCCCAATAAAATACATTGATAACTGAATAGACCAGAACAAAGAGAACAAAAAAAGACTGCTCAGTTATTATAAATAAAAATATCAGACTCACAAACCAGGGAATGTGCAATGGAGTCTTATCACTTTTCCAAAATGCACATCGTTTGTATCTGTGTTAAACACTGTAAAATGTGAAAAATAAAATGCAGGCAGTATGAATACTTTTGAAAGGCCCCCCTGGTGCACGTCATGCTGTAGGGAACAGAGGATTGGTCTGTCTGAGGTTAGGTCTTCAGATGTGTTGTCTAGATCAGGTAAAATGATGCAAAATCATTTCGACTGTTTACCAAGCGAGGCACGGTGGAGGCTGTCGATGAAAACATGCGCTGCCAAATCCAGCTGTGACTACTCATGCTTGAAATCTATTGAGTCCTCCACTTTTACCAATCATTTAAATACAAGAAGTCTGAAACATCAAACATGTCTGGCCACACAGCTGCTAATAGATCGTTTTATTTCCAACTTTCAAAACTGGTTGTTAAATTTCCTCCAACATACTAAAACTATGGGATAAACTGTTGTTTTCTCATCAGTGCATAAAGGAAAGTGCAGAAGAAGAGATTTTTTTTCCCCTTTTGATGCACGCTCCATGTTTTGTGCTACTCCTTCAGTGAAATACGGCACCCTGTCCATATGTCAGTTGGAAACATCTGTCATTCGGGGCTTTTCCGCACGAGCTAGATCAGTTACAGAGCCTGAAATAATACCAGAACCCGAAATGTGATCCGCCTGCACCTGGTAATCGTGTGCGCGTGAGTGTGTGTTTTTAATCCAGTGTTGTCAGGATTTAGGGATTACGTCCTCAGAGTGTGATGATCCCGTTAAAGGGGCCACAGGCTGGAGCGCAGCAAGAACCACAAATAGAAAGCCGGAGACTTAATTTGCCGCAGAACAGGATAGTAAAATGTTTAATACATGCAGCTAAAGTAACGGGGTTGGAAAGAAACATCGACTCACATGCGAACTTTTATAGACAACACTCTCGTCTTTACAAATATGTTCATTCGGTTTCAGGATGAAGGTTAATAGTGAAGTGATCGATTCAGTTGGAAACGACTCCAGAGTCAATCTGACAGAAGCAGGTTAATTCATGTAGCTCAGAGGCTGAATGAGGAAGAAAACAAACACGCTAATCTCAGTTTAATAATAATTGATGCTTGGTAAGAAGTCTGTTAATGACAAATTTTCTCTCCAGAGGAAGCCAGCACCAAGGCATTATTATGACTGAGCTGATAATCGTTGGAATGTATTTAGAGGGATTTACTCGTTTAAGAGAACTTGAAATATCAATCTCACTGTCCTGTCATCTGCTCAATATATACAGCATTTAATACATGCGTGTAAATTAAACGATAAAGCCTTTTAAAGATCCTTGCAATAAAGAAACTCATGTAGTTTGTTCTGTTCTACACGAGACAAATAAAACAGAAAAAAAAAACATTGAGCCGCTTTCTAACACAAAATTTAATCGGTTTGTTCTCATTTTATTTTAAAGATAATAGTACGTGACGGAAGGAGATATTATTTCTCTGTGAGATAGTGTCAAAGTAGATTACATAATGCATCAAAACACAACATCGCTTTACAATAAAATCGTAAATCTTAACAGCTGTTTGTCATTTCAACAGCTTGAGGCAGGAGGCTTTGTAGGAGTCTGTTGTTTCTGCTTTAAATATTGCAGCACTGTTTGTCAGATGGGAACAGTTCATAAAGTTCATGGAAAGGCTGTGAGGAGCCTCTGACGACGTCCAGAGTCCTGTTCCTGTAGGCAATATAAAGCACATCCTGGAAGAGATGCTGCAGCGACACTTTCAGCTCCGGTCACTATTCTCTGCACGGCCCTGTTTCATTTACGTTCATGCGGCTGATGCTTTCTTGCAGCTCCAGCTGTTGGCCTGAATTAAAATGTTACTTCTGAAATAACTTAAGATTAAATTCAGACCCATATTTATTGAAACCTCGGGAGCTTTGTTCAGTTTTCGTAAACTACAACCACCAGTTTTAACATTAAAGCTATATTTGCAAGTTGAAAAACCAGAGAGATGCTTCAGTTGCTATGACGGCTTACAGGTCCATAAAATTATTTTTCTGAATGTGTACAGTGTAGCCTACTCTGTGCACTGCTGCTTTTACGAGATGCCACTGCCAGAAGTGCCAGTAAATACTTTATTGAAACTTTGTGTGGAAGCCATTTTGGTTCCAGAAGTTGACTTTTTAACGCCAGACTTACAACTGCAGGAGGCCATCTTTTTATATTTCCAATGTGTAACTAGATAAAGTTTGACTTCCCAATACAAACAGAACAAGCTATTTTACTCTGCATCAAAGGTCAAGTGGTCTTGGGAGCCTCCTGCTGGCCTGGAGGTCTGAAACAGTGGCTCAATTTACTTACTGTATGTACTTTATGTACTTATGAAGTGTGCGTTATGAACTTAACGACAATAACTGATAATACATTTTCATATTGGATATTCTTAACAGGAAATTTCACTAATTTGCATTTGAGTTTACAATACAGAAATAGTAATGCTAACAATGAAAAATGTTTCGATGAGTGTTTGGCAAAATCCATCTTGTAGAAGTAGCGTTTTTGTTGTTGAAGGGAAGGATAAAGATCAATGCAAATAAAATGAAGAACTCCACTTCATATGTTTTAATACTTTACAACCAGAATGATTTAACAGACCAAATAATTTGCGTACTTTCTCTGGTTTGAAGAGAAAAAGTTATAAAGGAATGAAGGAATTTAAGAGAGATCTTTGAACCTACTTGATTCTGAGAGAACTGAAAGTTTCAAGATGTGATAAATGATTGTGTTCACCTCTGAATGGAACAGGCTAAAGTGGATCCATTCCAGCCTGTAACCAAACTTAACTTAAACAACAAAACTTTCTCTTTAGTATTGAATGAAAGCAGAAGTGGACAAATTTCTGAGAGTAATCAGTTTACCTCAGATCTGCCCTTGCGAGACTTCCGACAGCGTTGTGGCCTGCAACTTGTCGATGAGATCAATCTCTGTTTACCAACGTCAACAGATAGTCTGAATGTTCACCCTCTGGACATATTTGAGATCGATGCCACCAGGTCTAGGGAAGCTGGAGCTGATGGGACCAAGTGGGAGGCTGAAGTGAGGAGGGTGGGAGGAGAGAGGACCGTTTATTGTTCTGCTGCTATATTTCAGGGAGTGAGAGGGAAAAATCATCTCTGTGTCTACAGCGGGGGAAACAAGTATTTGAACTTACATGGCAGCCTCATTTTGATGTGAAGAGACAGAATATCAAATAAATATCCACAAGGAATTTGTTATATAAACGTTGTAAACTGATTTGCATGTCTACAAGCGAAAGACATACTTGTTCCTCTACACTGCAGTAGAAAATCTGACGCACAAGACTGGATAAGCAGTCATTTGACATATAAATCTATCAGCTACCAAACACACCTGTCCATAGATTCATGTTCTTTCCCAATCTAACCACTAAAATGTGTACGACCCAAAAGTGGCCAAAGAACCGCAGGGCCAGGATCGTACCTCTGTCAGAGGCTGGAGGGGTCTGCAATCTGCTACATGCTAAGTGTGTTTATTTGGAACTAGGTGAAATGACAGTCAATGGCCCTCAGTCTGAAGATCCATGCAGGATGTGGTCTTTGTGAGGATGATCAACAGAAATATGAGGAATCAGGTTTGAAAGCAGTACTGACTACTGTCACCAAGAACCTTTTAGCGCAGCGTGCTCTGCTGAATTTAAATCTTGGACCTTCCTTACATTCTTGAGGAAAAATTCTGTGATCAGATGAGACTGAGGTCACTGACGTTAGCTTGACCCATTTGATTTGGAGGAAGGGAAAGGCTGATGAATATGACTGGAACTATCATGCTTTGGGGCTAATGCACGGTAGCATCTACTGCAAACTCTGCAAGAGAACAGGAGCTTTCTTTCCTCCGTCAGAACGCCAAGGATCACCCAAAACATGTCACCAAGACAACAAAAAGGCTAAAGAAGAAGACCTCTGTGCTTCTGAAAATCTGTGAAGGAATTTTCACTTTGGGTTGCAGAGATGCAGCAAAGAACCCTGAAGGATTTCTGTAAGGTCCGGTGGGCCAGAATCCCTCCTGAGCTAAAAACAAACCTGGTGACCAGCCCCGTCCAGTTGACCCTGTGTGCATTCTTCCACCACAATTGATGAAAAGGTTCGGACCTCAAGGTTTGACCATGGAGGTACCGATTTGCAGCTTGCCATCTCAAAATTACTTCAGTCTTGTCAATTGAAAATGGTAGTTGAGATCTTGCTGTTGACATAAATCCACGTGCCAGGCAACGAATGCAGTCTGCTGCCAATCAAGCCTCTTGCGCCCAATACCTGACTGGGTCAGGCCAGTACCACTCCTGATGTGGATCCAGAAAACAGCGAAGTTCTCCAAATGGAGACAAATCTGACTGGCGAAGAACCGGTTAACGACTCAAGTCCCTTAAATTGTTGATGTAAAATCTGAGATCAGATTAAATTTCTTCTTTTTTGCTTGACTAAGGCAAAAATCTGCAGTCATTTTCTATTTATAGTGCAGCAAATTGGGTTTATAGTTCAGTAAGCAACAGCTGAAATATCTCAAGATTGCATCACAGCAGAAATACTCGTTATTCCTCATCCGACGCAGGTTTGCAGAATCATATTTTAGAACCACACAGGCTGTCTGATTTCCAGATTTTTCGTCTTTATACAGTAGACTACGGCAGTCTGAAACCGAAACCCTGCATTCATGTTCTATATTTGTTTGGTCAAATGGACTTTTACCTGGAGTCATTAAATCTGATGTCATAAATGAGCTGTTTTAGTCTTTTCATCATTGTAAGTCGTGCACAAGTTTTCAGTCACCTTATGGAAGCTCATTAGTGGCAGAACAGAAAGTATGACAGGCGTAGCATAGTACTGCGGTATCAGTTCTCCTTACAGCTTTTTTAAATCAGTACCTCTGTGAGTGTCAGTGTGTGTGTGTGTGTGTGTGTGTGTGTGTGTGTGTGTGTGTGTGTGTGTGTGTGTGTGTGTGTGAGAAAGTGGCTTTGGAACCCATTTCCTTAATGGTTCAACTCTATGAAGTTAAAACAGCAGGGAGTGTTTGTGTGTTTGCTCCTGTGTTCATGCCAGATCCTAGCATACCATGGACACACCAGGATGCTGGCAGCCCCGGTTTTATTTCATGTTTGATCAGGCTTGTGAGACAATACGAACACTGTTTTTTTTTTATGTTTGTCCCCCCCTCCCACCCCCCAAATCAATAGGTTCTCATCTAGTTAGCTCCCACTGCTATTTGTCATCAAAACAACAACAAAAATAGAAGCCACACACACAACAGGGATAGAAAATATCCCATTAGACAGGAATAAACCTGAAAAACGGCCAAGATCTCACGCTTTCACACCAGGGATTGACCGCATCCATTTTTAGTCCACTCTCTTCCTGCTCCATCAATCCCACCCCCCACTGCCCCGCCGCCCCGTCAGCTCTGCCTTGCGTTGAAGCCAATTTCCGGCGTTTGAAGGTGCTGCTGCTGCTATTCTTCTCCTCCCAGCGGAGCGGGGAAGAGCGTAGCGCTGCATCGTCTGCCATGTGAGATGCGCTGCAGCACTCTGTGATGGAGCATCGCCTCTGTCAAGGACGGGCCCAGTCGCTCCAGCGGGCGTCGGTGCACCGAGCTCAATATAGACTGCCGGTTGCACAGGGGGTCAGGGGTCAATTCGTTTCTCCTCTGTGGTCATGAGCCGCTGACTTTGGATTTAAACACAATAGGACCCAGTTCCACACTTTATTGGGTCCGCTCTTCTCTTTCCCTGTGATTAGATTTTAGTTCATTCATGATGGCGGTTTGGCTTTTTTGTCCTTGTTGGAGCAGCCAGTGTTTTTCACACCACAGAATGATGCCTGTGCACCCGGTACAATTTTACTTCCTCGTTCCATTCTTCCTTCCTGATGACTTTTGAGTT
The DNA here is from genome assembly GCF_001443285.1 of Poecilia latipinna. Taxonomy (NCBI): domain Eukaryota; kingdom Metazoa; phylum Chordata; class Actinopteri; order Cyprinodontiformes; family Poeciliidae; genus Poecilia; species Poecilia latipinna. Next base: position 10,395 of record NW_015114510.1, read on the forward strand.
GTACATATTTAGATCCAACATATTTGGATCAAAAGATAATCACCGGCATTGCACTGTGGATTTTTAGTGAAGTTATTACTCCTTTCATTTGCCATCAAACCTGGGAATGACATCACAATGTTTTATATGGGCAGCCATATTGGATTTTGAAGCTATTCACTGACGTCCAACTTTCTTAGTCAGACATCCGACTTTAGTGGGAGTTCTTGTTGTATTTTTGACTAAAAAACAAAGGAATAAAACTTAACCAAGTTGGTTTTGCTGTTTTAAAATTGTAATTTTATAAAACTTTGGTACAAAACAAAAAAGTTCAGCGCTGCTCCTGCACTTTAAGATCCAGAGAAAATGACTGACGTTTTCCCCTGCACACATTGTGTACATTTACCTGCACACAATCAGTCAGCTGGCTGAAAGAAAGTCGACACACATTTCCGATGCTTACGGGGAAAAGTAATTGGCAACGAAGGACTGGTCAGGTCGTGAAAAATAGACAATCCTGGAAGCTAAAGGAGTGTCACCCATCTCTTCTACAAACAGCATCAATCAGAGATCTGACCTTTAAGAGGAGAATGCGAGAAAAATAATAATATTCGGAACAATATTCATTTAGAATCAACTACTTTACATATATTTTGCCGTAGACTGTTTATGAAATACAAACAAATCATAACACACATTTTTGTAACAGTACTAATTAATATTTGTATATTATGTGGATTTTTTTCATGAATATTAAACACATTTTATGTAAAAATTTGTATAACAAATGTATAACAAAACCATCAAACTGTCTTGATCATCAAAAAAACAACTCTTTCCAGCTTAATGCACATATACGCAAACCATGATTAATGTAAAATTACACTTGACCTAAATCTGAGTTAAATCAGACACAATTTGTCCCTTCAAATCAACTCAAACGTCCTTTTGTTTCCCCCCATTTAACGCGACCCGGCCTGTAAAAGCCGTCACGCATGCGGCCGTCCCCCGACCCGCAGGAAAACAACGTGTGAGCATCCAACCAAGGACAAAGAGCAGCTCGCCTGCGGAGACGTACGTCTCGTCTGCCTTTGTTTACAGATAGCGGGGCTTCTGGGAAACAGTGTTTAATGACTAGATACAGCATCATCAGAGCCCTGAAAGAGCCAGGTGTGTGTTCTTGCTTCGACAGGCGCTAATGAGCAGCACCATCCCACTTCTCAAATAAACATAGGAGATACTATTAAGTCTGAAATGCTTCTGCTTATCTACTGTTGTAAAAGCCCAGAAGCCTTATCGCCGTATTCATATTAATATTCATGGCTACATTAAGTATAAAACATACTGTCTTGGTGGGGAAAAAATAAGATTAGGAAGTAATAAACTTAATTTTCTCAAAAATTGTCAAAAATTGCCTTACAGACAATTTCTCAAAAATTGATGAGCAAAAATTGCAAATATGTGGGTTAGCAATTTAAAGATGGGATCTGCGCCTGCAGGGTTACCATATATTTAGCTTTTTTTTGTAGTTTAATTGAAAAATGACTACAGATCAAAATGTTTTTGCATTTAAACATGCCATAATATCCCTCTCTGCCTCTCCAGGCATCCTCTCCGCTCTTCTTTGTCAGCTTCACAGCACAGGCTCACAATGCTCATTTGCAAACGCCCTTTAAGGAGGCGCACCATGCGTGCATGGCTCTGGACCGGGCACGCGTGTGTGTGCGTGCGTGCGTGTGTGTGGCACAGAGGAAGGGAGAATAAAGGGGGAGGGGTTGTGCAGGAGCATCATAGGCTTCGGTTTTTAGTTTCCATCTCTGATATTCTCTTTTCCTTAATGAGAGACAGTTACATTTATTGGTGCCTTTCAAAATAAAGCGTATAAATAAATAAAATCATGTTGGTGATGGTTATAGCAGAAGGTTTGGAATGCCTAAATGTAGAGTTACTGCTTTGGATTTTCAGAAGAAAGTTTAGGCTTGCTTCAAAATAAAAGCTTACAGGTCCGATTAATGCAAAAGCAAGTTCCAGGTTACCAACAGAACTAAATAAAAGTTGTTCTAATAAACCTCATACTTTCTAAAATGAGAGGCTCACTCTTTTATTTGTTGATGTACTTTGAGTAGCTTTTATAAATATCTCACAGTATTTTCATAATTATGAATATTCTTGCAAATTTAACGCCTCATGTTTCATAAATGAGTTTATAATAAAATGATGTTCCACATTGCTAAAGAAAGTACGACAAAGGTCATTTTTAATTTGCCTTTCCTCAGGGTTAGCAATTTGGAGTACCAGGTTTAGATTTTTACGAGTACTCTTCAAAATAAAAGCCTCCATATTTAATAGAGCAGATTATGGAAAAGGTCAAATCCACAAGTCTTGAATATTGTTTTTTGCAAGAGTGGGTTTCAAATTCCTAATCGGCCCAAAACCAACTGGGTTACAAATTGGGATTTTCAGAATAAAAACATAGAAATACTGCAGTAATAAATGCCTTAAAATTAGTAATGGAAAACAAAACAACAAAAAGAAAGTGATGAGAATGACAACATTCGCTTCTAGTTTAGGTATCACTTGAACTTTTGAGATACTAATCAGCTCCCCGATGTGAACATACTTTACTGCGACAGCTACGTATCATAGCAACTGTCCAAAAGTAAAATTTCTGTAGCTCAAATCTCATAATTGTAGGTTCCAGATTCCTTTTAGGCTATAAAGACGAAAGCGTCTATCGTTGGGTCTAAATCAGATTGGAAAGGCATTTTGGTGGCACACAGAGCTACAGGATAAGTGGCAGCCATCGCCAACATTTCCTGAGGATTTTTCTTTTTAGTTTCCTTTCAGTGCATCAAGTGTATCTTTGGCCTGAGGCCATTTGGCTGTAGGGATCCATTAGCAGTGATGTTCTAGGTGCATTTGACAGAGTTAGCTCCCACTTTATTCCAGAAACTCACTCTTTGTCACATATGCTGGGTTTGTTTTGCATTTTCTCTCTCCTTTCTGTCCTTAAATAACCTGATCGACCTGTTATCTAAAAATTAGACTTGCACTGTTTACGTGAGGCCGAACAGGCCGTCTGATTCTTCTCTCTTCGGAGACACAACCACAGCCTCCTGCTCTCAACGCTATCTTTAGATATGCTGACAAAGGCACAGGATCAAAAGAACAAGTCAAACAGGTGTGTGAGAAGAAAGGTGGATCAAGCAGAATGCATCAAAGAGGAGACTTTAAGGCTGGAGAGAGCGAAAAAGTCAGACAGATCGGATTAAAAAACATTTCCCGCAGACTTTTTTTTTTTTTTATCTGATCAAAGAAGCGTCTTTTTCAGCAAGTTGTACAACCAAGACTTTCTATGTGAGGAGTTTGTGAGAAAGCTACGACAGCGTACAAGAGACAAAAAAAGGAATAAATTTCTGCCAAAAAACTCTGAAATTTTCAGATTAATCCCCAAAATTTTCTAGAACACTTGGAGATTTCTCCAATTTTCCAACTTTCGAAACTCTGAAATTTCCTTGTTTTTTCTACAGTTTCATCTTAGCATTTCTGAGTTTTTTGTACCAAATTTTTGCTTTTTGAAACTCGGACATTTCTATTTTTTTTTTTTTCTAGAAAAAGCCCAGAGATTAATCCAAACATTTCTGAGCTTTTCGTTGGAAACGTACTCCTCCTTTTGACGATGAGCCTGATATGCTGCTGCTGCTGCTGGACGGGTAAAGCTCTCCAGACCCTTCTGATGGTGTCTGCTCTCTGGAGAAGGCAGAGCAGGCTAATATTTGATTAACGGGACACTGATTCATGATGACACTCATAAGTGCAGTGTCAATATCAAAGTCTTCCGGGGATCAGACTGATTGGCTTTAGCCTACTTCAGAAATACACACTAACCTTATGAACTGCGGCTGTAACACACAGATTGTTTTCATTTTTGATATGCTGCTCAAACAAACAGTACGGTATACTGAATGATGTGATGCACTGCAGAAATGCCAAATATTACGAAGTATTTTTGGTCTAGTTTAGTTTCTAGGTCAAATTTCTTTGTAGACTTGAAATAAGACAAAACTGAACAGTACACTTGTTTTCCCAAGTCGCCAATATGGCTTCTACTTTCAAGTCAAGTCAAGCTAATTTGTCTGAGGAAGTAGCTCATGTAGTTGGGGCTCATAAATGGCATTATTAACAAAAGTTTGAAATGGCTAGTTTAGAAACCGGTCCATTTCTTCTCCCTCCTGCTGTGTTTGTCGATTAGATCTGAATTGCTTAAATAGACCTGAATTGCTTAAATTTGAATAATGTTGAACATCTTGTAACACTGGTTAGTTCCTTTGGAATTTCATGTTTTTTGCAATCAGAATAACAGATTTTATTGGGCTAATTCAGAAAAGCTTGTGGGGAATTTTGAAATATTTGCGCACTTGTCTGTAAATGTGACTGTTTTGTTACTCGCCACATAGTTCTCGGACTATAACTTGACATAAAGTAAGACTGAGGCAAAAGTGTTGTAGAAGTGAGACATACTGCCCCCTGCAGGTGGGAGTTAACATCACTTAAAGCCAACATTTTTGACTTATTTTGCAGAAAACTCCAGAGAAAATGTGGGGATCTGTTGATTCAAAACAGAAGGAACTGATTGATGTAATCTGACAGTGTACAGGTACAAAACTGCTTTGATTTGTTAAAATAATATTTGAGCACACAGCTGTTATTTGGACTCTAGAGGGCCACATTAAGAGCTATGACGGGCCGGATTTGGCCCCCGGGCCTTGAGTTTGACCCATATGCTCCAGATAGCTAGTTGCACCTTTCTGCTCTTGGAGTGTGAAACGGGAGTGCGATGATATTAAGCACAGCTCATGGTTAAATTTAAAAAGTGCTGAGAATGCAAACAGAAGGTTTGGAGCTCAAACCGCGAACGGAAGCGCTAAGCTAATTATGAGAACTGAAAATAGTAATCCATCAGCGCTATAAGAGCCCTGGGCTTAGGATAGAATTGGAAACTTGCACATATTTAGATATACTTTAATACAAAAGGCAACAGCTCTGACAGGTTTAGTATATTGTAAGATAATGAGATTTTGTATATTTCTTGAAATACCTCCTCCTAACAAAGCAATAGTACAGATAAATCTCCCTTAACAGATGATATTCCCCTCCATTATGTCCACAGGTGTGGATTTGACCTATGCACAGGGGCGATCAGCAGCCATTGACCCTTTGACCTGGGTCAGTTTTGGTCAGGCTCCCCAAGTAAATCACTGGATGTGGAAGTTCCACAAGAGCAAAAAATGTTTCCTGGATGAATCCGGAAACCCAGGAAACAGTGAACTCAGTGTGGACCGTCGTTATCCAACTGAGGCGCCGCGCTGAAAACGCCGAGCCATGCCTGAGTGTGTGTGTTGCCATGAGAATGAGAGGCTGTGTTTCCCTAGCAACCACTCTGCAAATATGCCACCTTCCTCCAGTCTGCACTCTCTCCTGATGAGATTCGATGATGCAAGGGCGGCAGCAGCGGTGTTAATAGTTACACCAGTCAGCGGGTCAGACGTGGCCCAGGCTGCGTAAGAAGCACAATAATGAGATTAATTTGATGAGCTTTAAAGTACAGAAGAAAGCGCGACATGTGCGTTCAGCTTTCCAGGCATTGGTTTAACAAGTAGCTTTGAAACTGAGTTAGCAAGTTTATGTTTCTCACTTACATTTATGAGCTGTATAGCTTTAATGTTGCTCCTTTAAGAAGGCTTCTTGTGTAAGCCCACAACACCAGAAGACTGGATGTTTTAGCCTCACGTTGCAGGCCTTAACAGTCCATTCCAATATTTTTGCTAAAGTTGAATTTTTATTTGTGGTTCACATTTCCAAATGATGTATTGATGTTTTTCAGCCACAAAAGCTGAAAAAAAAGATTTTTCTTCACTTACTGCTTGGTCAAGCACCAGCCATTTTGCTGTGTTGAGTTTGATGATGATCCTCTTTCCTTTCTGTCCGTCTTCTCCAGGTGTCGGGTGCTGATGCTGTAACCAGCGTGGGGAGCTGAGAAGCCCTGGTTGATGCAGTGAAGTGTTCCAGTGGGATAAACACAAGCAAAGAAGGTAGGGAAACAAAAGACAGTGAGCAAAAACACATTATTTTTTGGAGAGCCGGCTCACTCGGCGCAGCTGCTGAGCGGGTTTGACCCACAGGCCGGTGAGCGTCCCGTCACTCGAGGGCAGTTTGTGGTTTCCAGAAAGACTCTCAGAGGGTACAGAGGAAGCTTGAATTGGTGAGTTAATAGAAGTTGGACTTGGCAAAGAGAGTGAGTGCTGTGTCTTTGCTCAGCTGCTGAGCTGTAACAGGAGGATTCTTTCAGCGGGAGCTGAAAGGAGCCAGGAAGGCTTAGCTCAGCTGCTTGGCTCCCGGTCTGAACCAGGTCTGCTTTTCATGCCCATGTGGTCGCAGAGATGTGTCTTCATTGAGACTCGAGGAGGCCCCTCGGCTTGGTTCCTCCACTTTGCTCCCTGGTTGCGTAAGAGGGATTCTTTCCTCCACTTTCACTCTGGCTATCTAGAGGTTGTGTCTGTTTGCATGTATGAGAAACTACTGCGACCAGAAGCCGGTGATGGCACTTCCCGATTCCAGGAATGTTGTGCCTCAATGCTCCAACAGTCAGTGATCTAATGACTATTATGCAATGTGTGGCCCCTATTGCCTCCTGCCTCCTTCTTAGACGTCTTTGCACCCAAGGGCCACCAGCGAGACCAAGTGGCCCCCTGACGGAGATGTCCTGTGACAAAATAAGGCCAAGAAGTTGGGAGAGTGCTGCACAGTGGTGAAATGGAGAAGTGAGGCAGAAAGGAGAGCTGCAGGGAATATTTTTTGAGGAACACATTCTGGTGTCAGAAACTAAAAGAGAAAATGAGCTTTTCAGTGCAACAGAAACATGAGCGGCGACAGAGAAGCGTCAGAAAGAGGCAGAAATTAACAGAGCCTCGGGTCTGCGGCAACACCCTCAACGCTGCACAGCATCGCCCTCTGAACAAGGAGTGAACAACGAAAGGAAGAACTGAGCAGCATCCGGGTCGAAGCTAATAGAGAAAACCACAGGGCTTTAAATAGACGTCGAAAAGAGAAGTGCGAAGTGGACTTCACACTCAAACAGAGGGAGGAAGAGAGACACGAGTACGAGTTTACATCCGTCTCCAGAGAGACGGCGAGTGGCAAACCGGAGCCGCTGGGGACTCTGAGCTGGAAGAACTGGGGGATTTACTCACAGCGAATCTTTCAGAAGGCACAACGAGAAAGTAAGACAGGAGGAGAGAGAGTTAGGGGTGAAGAAGCCAAGGAAGAGGAGCAGCACCAAGAGGAAAAGAGGGTAAGACGACAAAGAGTCTGTGAGATGCTTTTCTAATTTCCTCTATCTGAAACTCGACATGCCGTGGCCTCGTGATTGCCACGAGCGAGGTGCAGTTTCATTTTAAAGACACACATTACAGGCAGTAAACAGCGACCGTTTGTGCAAGCTTCACACCGTTTCTCCCTCCGTCCTCGGCTGCGGCGAGCAGACGGCATTGCCAGGCCAACGGTATCCTGGCAACCATCCGCCGAGCGCTGCTCTGGGGATGGACCTCATGCTGCTCCAGTCTAAGCTTCTCGTGTGTGCTGATATGTGTGTGGATACCTCAGACAAAGGGAAACATTGCGTCACCTGGTTTTAGTCGCTTGTGGTTGAGGATGTGGTTCGAATCTTCTCGACTTAACATCGCAGCCCCTCATTAAGTCTCCCGTTCATGTATTTTCCAAGGTTATAAGGCAAAGTTAGATAAGGTGTGGGCTAAACTCGTTTGTTGGAGCAATGACTCAGCATGCAGAGGTACTTCTTTGCTGATATAGACGCAGAAGGATATTTGAGGAGGCATGGGTACCATCGGAGATGATGCAGAACGTCAATACCGGCCGGCTGTGTCTCGGTGCTGCATTGCGACCCCCGCTCTCGTCGAGTGGTAATGAAAAGACTGAGCCTTGTTCTTTTTCTGCACGAGGGACGGTGGCATCTCGTAAACATGCTAATGCTGGCTGTAAATCCTTCCTACATGGACCGATAGGCCCCTTCCTGCACAGCAGAGGAAGTAAAACCTTGGCTTCTGTCACCAAAGTCCTCCTGTTGTACAACAAGAAACACAGATTTTACATTCACAGAGCTTTGTGTCTGTTATTGCCGTACATGTCCCAGTCTGGTTTAAACTTTCTGGTAGTGAATGTTCCTGTTCCTCTACCTGCTCTAAAGACGCTCAGGAAAACTTTGAAGCTCAGCAGTATGATAACATACCTTCAGTGTTTTGCAAAACTGTGCATGACCTTTGAACTTTTTCACATTCTGACATGTTACAGTGACAAACCTCAATGTATTTCACTGGGCTTTTATGACATAGACCAAAACTAAGTAAAATGCGCAGAGGGCGGTGCTGTTTTCTTTTGATACTCAGACTCAGATGCCATGTAATCAGCAAACCAGTGGTAGTTTAATATGGCAGGATGAATTTTGCTCAGTGCTCAGAGGAACTAACAGCATCACAAAGAGCACAGCAGAAAGATCCAGGATGGAGGTGTGTGAGGTTTAAAGAAGGATTACAGGACGACTGTTAGTCCACATCTCTGCTATTGTTTAATATGAACAAACAAGTTGGTTAGACCTGATTGACAGGACAGATGAAGCTAAATAATCTCCAACTTCCCCACCTTCCCAACTCAGCTCCTCCAGACTAGCCATCAGCAATTAGCAAACATATAATTGACCTGCGGTTCTGATGAGCTCATCATGGAAACTATTTCTCAGTCCAATATTACAATAGAACTGTTGTAAACAGCATAATGGAAAGGTGTTGTTATGATGACGTGCTGAAGGCGATGTGTCAGAAAGAGCAGGAGCTTCTTAAAGAGACAGAGGCCCAATTTCAAGGCATCAAATTGCAAAGTCAAATTTATTTCAAGTTATGTTTGATATATACAGTATTTTCAAAACAACTGAAGGTAATGTAGTTACTTAACTGTGCTATAAAGTTGTACTATGTATCCGGAAAATAAGTTATACTGAACGTCTAAATATACTTCAGAATTTTTGGGAAAACTTTAAAATGAATGATCACATTCACATTTAGTTTCTTATTGCTTCACAATTAAAGACTACATTTTGTCTGTCTACTCTTGAAATCCCAATGAAATTCATCCTTATGAACATAATGTTGCAAAATGCACATGGATACTTTTGCAAAGCACTGCACTTCTCATTCTACCTGTGTTTTTTTTTAGCTCTAGCATCCACCATGTTGGTTCAAAGGTGAAAAAAAAAATCTCTGCAAAGCATCTATAGACCACTGCCTATAAAAACCATTAGATGGGAGCAGTCTGTATACGGCGGGTTCTTATTGGGTTACTATAGTAATGTAAATGGATTAAAACCACTGCCCAGCTCTAGTGACTCTCAGTAAGTGAGCTAAATGATTTGGCGCTGGATTTAGACCACGCTGTAAGTGGATACAGCATATTGGACATAAACTGTGATCAGTGTCACTGATGACTGGGGCGCCTGCTTCCTCTCTGGAGATGCTGCCTCAACAGAAGGACGGAGAAGACGAGGAGCAAGGCAGAAATGCGGACGGGTTAGATGAACCTGAGGTGTCCTCCATGTCTCTGCTGTGTGTTGGTGTGTTTCTTGCGCGCTGCCAGGTCCTGTATGCATTTTGTTGTTTCCTCCCGTCCAGGTCGCTGGCCATGGGGAACCTCATTAAGGTCCTTGGCAAGGATTTAGAGAACTGTCCGCATTTTTTCCTGGACTTTGAAAGTAAGTGAGCGCCAGGGCGTGTGTGCACGTGTCTGTGTGCTTGGATTGTGAGTGTGGAGCGGAAGGTGGCGCCGTGGGAGGTCGGTGGCCGGGTACCGAAGTGGGGCGGGGAGGGAAATGTTGGGGTGTGAGCTGCTGAATCGTTGATGGTGTGATGGAGTGTTGTTGAGGGTGTTGTTTCTCATTATCAGATGCTCTTCAGTCCCACTCTCACTCAGATAATTGTGTAGATACCATTTATTAGACATCGGCATTTTTGGGAATCAGAACAGAATTACCTGCAGCACACAAGGCTTGACGTTATAATGCTCTAAACACAAACACCTTGATTTCATGGTAATGCAGCATTCACAAAAATAAAGTACTATAATCACCTTTGCTTAAAATGCACATAAGGCTTTTTTGGGGTTGTGGGGACAGTAGGAGAACCCAGAGAAATCTCATGCGTTCCCTAAAGCCAGGACCAGTAAGCTACATTTTATTTGTATAATTTTTCAGGCTGCAGCTAACAATTATTTTAGTAATCATTTATTCTATCAATTATTCTGACAATTAGTCAAGTAATCCAAAAATAAATGTGCACACTGTTTATATAGTCATTTAAACACTTACAATATTCAAAATGTATAAAATAGGCAAATAATAATAGGCAGTTACTTTTCTGGGTAAGAAAATAAAAACTTTATTGCTTAAATTACAATAAAATCGCATTGCTTAAGTTTAGCGCACACGATTATTTGGTTACTGAATTAGTTGTCGATTATTTCAGTAATCACGATTAGTGCGACTAATTGTTTCTGCCCTAATCAGTTTTATTCACATTTTGAGAGAAATGTGTAAAAAGTATTAAAAACTTACCGACTCTTGTTGCTAGGCTGCCAGCACGTCCTCTGGACCGAACTTGAAATCACAGCCGCTCTCTCATCCGTATGTTAGTTGTGTCTGTTTGGATATTTAGTGTGTAAAGATTGTGTAGATTTTTGAAGCTCAAGGGAAAAAAATCTGAATTTAACCCTTTTAAGTAGTGAGTTAGCTAGCTCACCAGAGAGCTAACAGGCTACATCTGTTTAGGGCTACACCTGAAACAGACGTACAAAGTGGTGAAAAAGACAAAATAAAAGCAAATAATGACCAATTAAATTTTGCTAAACGCCTACAGTAGTTTTGCTTGTTGCGCCTAATGTCAGGAGCTTGACAAGGCCATGCTAGCTAACTACTAGGCCAATCTAGCTAACTATGCTAACTAACTACTTTAGCTAGCATAGCCATGTAGAGGATAGATGAAGCTACACACGATTAACTTCACTTGTTTCATAAAGTTAAAGGTAATTTTCTTCCTTTTACCTTCATACACACCTTGCGCAGTTTCAGGTGAGAGGTGGGGAAGCAGGAAACTGGACTTTTGAAGACAACATGTACCTTAAAACCAGCCTTTGCCTTTCATAGAAAAGTATACAAGCTGTACATTTAGGAGGATTAGATATGTGTTTAATGTCTTCAGTTTTTTTCTGTATTTGTCACCACAAACTAGTGCAGACCAGGGATGTAGCCATGTAGTTATTGCTTCCATGCACGTTTCTGTGCCGTGTTGGTGAGCACACATGAGAGCGGGACTGAAGATGCTCTGTTGTCAGTGTTGCCATGCATCACCCAGGCCTTACTCCCACCATGCCATTCCAACAAACCGCTCTCTCATCCGGTCGCCCACCTCCACCACGCCGCCTCCTGCACGCCACACACATATGCGGCTCACACACACACATATCCATACACCCGTGTGCGCACAACCCCTCCGCCCTGACACGGCCATCCCCTCATCACCCACAGACTTCTCCCCTCTCTCTGTTCCAGGGGGCTCATGGGAAACCTCCTGAAAGTGCTGGCTTGCGCCGAACTTGAGCATGGGCCAATAGTTTTCCTTGACTTTGAACGTGAGACCATCAGCTTCTTATTTTGAGTTATCCCTTTCTCTTTGTTGCCTTTCCCTTTTATTTCGACACCATTCCATCTGCCTCAGCTAACATCGTACCATCTCTACTTCCTGGTTTTCTGCCCCCTCTCTGTTCTGTTTCCCTTCACGCTTTATCTTTTTCTTTCACGGACTGGCATTATTGAATCATTTGGCTTCTTTTGAGAGAATCCATCAAAAGAAGGGACTGCTATAAGATGGGAAGCAATACGCTTTGATCGTCACAGACAGAAAGATGAGAACAAATAAACAGCAAATGTCAGTCCTGTGTGGGTTTTTCGTTGCTTGCCGATGACGATGTTACACACAGTCTGTCGTCATCCAAGTACATCCTCCTCATCCTCCTCATCCTCCTCATCTCCTGCTGGATGTCGGGTCTTCCTGCGTGTTTGCTTTCCACTAATGCGGGTGTATCAGAGTGTGATGAAGAGGCTGAGAAAGAGAGAATGGCTGTGGAGAAAAGTGCTGTGGATACAATCACTCGTTCTCCTTCTTCCTCCACTTTAGAGGCTGCAGTGCAAAAATCATCCATCCTAACAAGATCTTTGACGTCTTAGAGTTGATTGAAATGAAACAGACTGCAAAGTTATTTCCATTCTCTGATCAAATATCAATTTTCTTCTTTATTAGTTGTTACTTATGTTACCTGCTAGAAACTTGACGGGACCAAAGAGCCTGTTAGGATGTAGATGCACAGGGTGGTAAAAGTATTTTCCTCCTTAAAGATTGTATCTGTTTTTGATTTTATTTGGTTACATTTAAATGTTTCAGATCTAGTTTTAATATCATGAAAAGCTCGGTAATGCAGTTTTCAAACGAGGTATTTCATTTTATTATGGGGGTTAAGCTATTCAACCCAACCTGGACCCATGTGAAAGTGTGTTTGCCATCAACTAGCTGTAATTTACCACCATTTGGTGGTTATGTTTCATTAGTCAAACCCAGGTCTGTAGAAGCAAGAAACAGAACCTGTCTGACAACATGAAGTTGGCTAAGACGCTCCAGTCTGCCAACGGTTACTTATAAAGAGTGCAGGAAACCCCAATGAGAGCAACTATCCACAACCAGAGAAGAAATGAAACAGTGATGAACCTTCTCAGGATTGGCCAGCCTCCCATTGTTGCTTCAAGATGAAAAATACAAGAGTTAACAAACTGAACAAAGACGAAGAAACTGGGCAAAATGGTTTCTGCTGTTCACCAAAATAAAACCCCCAAAACTCAAAGACCCGTCTCATGTTTATTTCATTCATATTGGAGGGTTTAAGAAGATGGACAGCATGGTTAAGGAGATGGCTCAGCATCCTACTGGGATTTATGGGCATTCTTTGAGTAGGCCACTCCAAAACCTTTTCTTAGTGTCTTGTTTTTCCAAACCATTCAGACGCAGACTTGCTGGCAGGCTTTGGATCATTGCTCTGCTGAAAAACTCAAGTCAAGACGTTCTGATTCGGGATTTTTTCTGCTAGAGAGCAGCATTTATGGTTCAATCAATCACAGCAGGTCCTCCAGGAACCGAAGCAGCAGAGCAGCCGCAGACCTTGTTTGACTGTCGGAACGATGTTCTCTGAAATGCTGTTAGCTTTAAAGTTCAGCTTTTGTCTCATCAGTCCACAGAATATTTTTCTGAAGGATTTTGGGGATCACCAAGATGTTGGAAAGTGTTGGCCAAAATCCCTCCAAAGAGACATAAAAGACTCAATGCCTGTTGTCACTTGTTACCACCAAAGGTCACATAACAACTTACAGGTTTTTAACACGGGTTCAGGTTGGTTTGGCTAGCTTTTTTCATTATTTACTTGTCTGATATTGAGATTTACTTGACCTGAAACATTGTAAGTACGTCATAGTGTTGGGTCGGGGGGAGGCAAATACTTTCTCACAACGCTGTGTTTGCCCTGTATCCGTTCATAGCCTGCCCTTTCTTTGCCACCTTCCCCCCTTTAACAGCTGTCTTCCTCCTTCTTCTCCTCCCTCGCCAGCTGTAGGTTAGAGCGGGAGTCAGGGGAGCTCACTGCTGCTGGCGTGAGACGTCAAACTGTCAAATAGGCTGAATCCCCCCCCCCCCCGTTTCATTATGCATGTGATTCACTCGACTTCAAAAGCAAAAACGAATGAGTCAGAGTAGGGAATGGCAGCTTTAGAAGATCTTACCCCCCCACAATCCCTCCTCATCCACCTCTGTGCCATCTGTGAGCTATCTCTCTCTCTCTCTCTCTCTCACTCTCTCTCTTTCTGTTTCTGTCTCTCTCTCAAATCGGAGGACGCTCTCACCTCTGTCACACAAGTCTGGTTTGAGCCGACCTTTGCCTGAAAACTTAACTACAGGGCTGTGTTTGAATGGCTACTAGCGACGTTTTGTGGACAGCTTTTTAAAATTTTAATCATGACAACATCATGCTTAAAAATGAACATTTTAGAATTTTTTTTTTTTTTTTTTACCAAACGATGCAGAAAACTGTTTTTTTTTTTTTTTTAAGCCAAACCAATGGGTAGAGAGATTAGTGTTTACATGTGATTTTAAAATTACACTGAAAAATTTGCACAATGAAATAATTTCAGGAGTAATTCTGTTATCAGGTACGCCTGTTCTGTTTCTTGGTAACATAAAAAACAAAAGCATCAAATCACATGGCAACAGCTTACCTACATCCCCAAAACAGATTCCTGCACATCATCACAAATCACGACTGGATTTTCCAGTATCAGCTCCATTGATCCACTGCTGCAACCTCTAAGGTTTCTGAGCTACTACAAGATTGGGGATTCCCCCCCCCCCCGGTAAAAAGAAAAAAATAAAAAAAATCATGACGGGAACAGGATTATTCCAATCCATCACACTGGATGAAAGAGAACAAAACTTTCTGGTAGATGACACCGAGCAGCCAGGTCCGTTCAGATGATAACGTCCTAAATGTGATTATCTGATGGAAAGAATAAAATGGTGCAACAAATCGATGAGCAGAGAGAGGAGCAAACCTGTAGGGAGCTCACTCAGGCTACTTGTTTCTTCCTGTTTTATCTCAGCTAAACTCACAAACACACTTCGCTTGCGAGAGGACTTCCTGCTCCTCCAGTTTAGGTCTGGAGATTGGTTTTGTTATCGCTCCCTAATTAACACCTAGTTAAGACGGCATGTTGTTTACCCAGAGAATAAAAGAGGCTGTAATGAGGCGTTATAAAAATAGCAAAGGTTGCGGCGCTTAATAGGGCAGCCGGTGTGTGCATGAGGACGGCACATCTCCCATGATTGCTGGCTCTCGGCAGGGCGGCTGTGCCTGCGGCTGCAGGGACCGGCGGCGTTGCAGCCCGGGAAACTCTCCCTCACATTCCACCTGAGTCACAGAGACAGACAAGAAACCCAAACGGTACCGTGACTCAAACAGAGCACGTCCTGAACTTTACGTCCACTCACCATTAAAATAAATGTTAGAGTGATTCTGGACTTTCAATGATTCATTTGAAACCTTTTTTTTTTTTTTATAGGTGGGTGTGATCGCACGACTCGCATGTATGCAGCTGTTTTCAGTCTCTGTTAGTAACAGGTTGCCTATTTATTAACGATACACACAGACACACTCAGACCTGATTGCAGTTCATGTTTTGAAACTTTTGGGTGGAAGCCAGAGAACCTGGAGAGAATCTTAGTCTGTGCATTTGTGAATTATGAGACAATTTTAGCTCCATAGGAGAGCGTGCAAACACAGCAGAGAAAGGACAGGATTTGACATAGATGTTCAGCACACACAAGCAAATTCAAATAATTATGAAGCAACAATTAGGAGAAATAAATTTAATCCTTGGATGCATATCCTTCAACAAGTTGCAGAGAAATCCTTTTTGCTTCGACAGCCACCAATAGGTTTCCAGCATATCTCTGGAGAATGTTTTGTTATTATTATTATTTTAGTAGGTTGGTCTCCAGATACAGACATTTTGACACATGGCGTACATTATTAATGCAGATGAAGCAGAAGATTAGGCTCAACCTCTGCTATCATTCAATCCAAAACACATTTTAATGCGCTCGGTATCAGGAGCTGCGCTTCCATTCGTTTCAAAATTGAATTGTATGTCTTTATTTGAGGCAAACTTGTAAAAATTTCACGATGAATTTAAACTTGTGCACTCTGATTCTTATTCATAAAATTCATCCAAGATGTTTGTTTAAACAGAAAAGTTCGAATGAACCATTCAAAGCCCCAAACAAATAGGAAATGTAAGCCAACGACGAGGCTCTGTGCCGAAGCGAACAAGAACAGAGCAGGTCTGGATATTTTCTTCCTTTGGCAACTAACCTGAAAGGCAAAAAATAAAATAAATCTGCATTGGTCCACAAAATTGTCGCATAAAGTGGTAAAGAAGAAGCATAAGATATTACATGGATTAGAGGAATGGACAGCAGAAACATATTTTCATTCCAGCCTCAGATAAATCAGTGTGATTTACTCCGTTTGGTCTGCAGTCTGTAGTCAGACCTGACTGTGTGACGGAGGGCATCCCAGACTGACCTCTGACCTCTTGACACATAAGAAGTCAGTGAGTGACTCTTTAACTCTCAGCCCAGATATAAACCTCGATTTGATGAAGTTCTGCAGCCACAGAGAGAGAAAGACAGAGAGAGAGAGAGAAAGACAGAGAGAGAGAGAGCTCAGGGATTTTTCTTGACCTTCTAGGATAACTTTCGCTCTTTCTTCCTTATTAACCTCCTTTTCTCCTCTTGTTTTTAACCCCCTTCTCTCGCTCTTGGTCTTCTTTCTGTGAATACGTTCACCCCTCCTCTCCGCCTTACATCACCTTTCCCCCCGCTCCCGATCAGATGCCCAGCCCACCGAGGCGGAGACGGCCGTGTGGAACCAAGTCAGCGCCGTGCTGGAGGAGGCTCACGGGATCCTGGCCGAGCTGCAGTCCTACAACGGCGCGGGGCAGGAGATACGAGAGGTGAGGCGCAGCACAGAAACAACAGAACGCTTTGGACTCACAGCGTCACATGTGGAGATAAGATAAGAGATAAGAGACGCAGATATCCGAGTGACGGTGTTTAAAAAACATCAAGAACACAAAAGGTTTTGAACTTTGAAGTGTTCTGTTGGGATTTTATGCAAAGTCAGGGTTTCCCATAGAGTGTCATAAGCCTGGCGGGCCACCTGGCTGCGATTATTTACTTTAGTTTTCTTTTTCATGTTTGCCTTTTCACAGACTTTATAGTTGGTCTTTAGGTATTGTCAATCATGTCTTCACATAATTACTTAGTGATATTTTAAAATTCTCGTTCAACTTTAAACATTTTTTAACTCAAAAACACAGCAGGCAGCTGGATGACTGTCGTAGCGCCCCCTACCTCTAGGCTTAGCAAGTTTTCTGAGGGAAACTGTGAAAGTGAATCAATATTGCTTTGTAAAATCACTCATCGCTGCGAATAATAATATTTGGGGATTCTCTGTACCAGCTTTGCACACTCAGTTCGTTCTGCTTTGCAAACTGTGGAAATCTCAGGCAAACTGGATGGACGGCGTCTTTTTTTAAGTCTTGCCACAGATTCTCCATTGCATTTATAACTAAACTGTTATCTGTGGTTTAAGCTATAATTGTTGCTGTAGAGTTTGCTCAATATTTTGTCTGTTTTAAAACTGAAAAGAAAAGATCTGAAACTGAAAAAAAGTTCAAAACAACTTTTCAAATTGAAGTTTTTTTTTTTTTTAACAGTTTTACTTTTTTCAGTTTCAATTATTTCCTTTTGGTTTCATTTTATTTTTCTGTTTCAAAACTAAAATTTTTGGCCCCAGTTTATCTCCGTAGTTCTCAGATATTCTTGGATCTTTTGTACCTCTGGCTAAATGTTTCACAGTCGGTACGTTTTAGGTTTATTCTCTGTTTTTGGTCCACAAATGCTCCATGAAGGCCAAAAAGATGAACTTTGGTTTCGTCTGACAGAATGCCTTTTCCCACGTTTTCCCACTTTGAGTATCTTTTACAACCCAACACGCTTCAACCTTCACATCCTTTAACTGTCGTGTTCCTCACTCTTCTTGATGCTATTTGTTGTTCACTGATGTTCTCCAAATATCTCCACACAAGTGGGCTGCAGATGTTTTTAAATAAATGCAATATTTTCCTTCTGCTTCCCAACTATTCTCTACTTTTGTGTTGCATAACCCTGATATATGAGACACACTGAATTTTGTTGTAACATAAAATAAATGTAGAGGGTTTATGGGGTGTGATTACCTCTGGTAGAAACAGAACATCAACATCTATCAAAAATTTTCTGCTGATAACTTTCTTCTTCTAACTTCAGCTACGAACGCTGAATCATTTCTGTTCTTTGCTGACGCTGAGACCTTGGAGGAATTTAACCACAAAAATCCATCAGCCCGTGTTTCGCCGGGCCTGGTCACATTTTCACATTGCATCTTCAGTCAGCGAAGCGCAGCAGCGGCAGGACTGCTACTACATACAAATACAGTTGGAATAATACCAACAAAATGTAATTTTAGATTAGAAGTATGACTATAATTGTGTATTTCTTATGAGAAATGGATTTACATATCACCTTGTAGCCAAAATAGCTCAAGGATTTCCCTGGAATTTGATTGGTTTAGTGCCGCTAACACAGTTATTTAGCTGGATTCGTTGGGAGTCTCCCAGTACCGCTGGATCTCACTGGTATTGCAAGCTTCATTTGCATCCCGTTAGATCTTAATATGTGATGCTGTGCTAATTGCACTACAGGCAGAACAGAAAGATGTTTCTTTCATGTGAAATACGGCTTAGAGGTGCAGATATGAAGAAGTTGAAGCAGCTTCTGTTTTCCTGCTGCTTTCCTGCAGGCCATCCAGAACCCGGGCGACCTCGCTCTGCAGGAGAAGGCCTGGAACGCTGTCTGCCCCCTGGTGGCCAAGCTGAAGAGGTTCTACGAGTTCTCCCTCCGACTGGGTGAGACGTTTATCTTTAAAAAGAAAGAAAAATCATCTCAGAGGGTCGCAGGATACCAAAAAGTAGAGATTTATGAAACATACAAGGAGGGAGCTTTTATAACTTATTAATATTAGTACATGTTACTTACAAGTATAAATTAGCAAACTAATAAAGAAAACCACAACTTTTCTATCTGCTGCTTTTCTATCTTGCTGCAGCAGCTGGCTGTGCTGCAGTTTTACAGGAACAAAAGTTGAGTTTTATTCTTAGCTCCTGCAAAAGTTTACATCTACATTCATGTTACAAAAATTAGAACACTTTACACCAGCATGTGTTTTTCTAATATACTAGGATGACATATTGATGTTTAAGAACAATTGCAAACCATATCGCACAGAAACGTAAACAGGAGGAAATACTTTTGAAATGTTCTTTTTTGCAATAAAAAGTTAATTTCTGTTTGAGGCATAAATCAGAACACGTTTACTCCAACTTCAAAAAGACCAAAGTTAGGATGTTTCGCTTCAGCTGCATGCAAAGTTTAAACCTCGAACGTCTGGAGATCGAAAAAGCCGTCTGAAAGAAGAATGTGAAAGGGTATAAGTCTGGCAAATAGCTCTCCAAATCATTGGAAATAAACCACTCTGATGTTTGGAAAATAGTCTACAAGCAGAACACGTCCAGAAGAGCAGTCTGAGAGAAGACTGATTGAAGTCTCCAAAAACAGAATGTCATCATGGGACCTGCAGCGGAATCTACCGGATTTCAGCACAATCAGAAAAAGGCTGCACAAGTTGAGTTTTAATGGTATGTGTGCGAACAAATGTGAAACCAGCTGTAAATAAGAAAAAAAAGTCAAAGCAAAAGCAGAACTGAAACCTTTGACATTTAAATGACCCGAAATGTACCAGTAAATCCACCGAGAAGAGGCTAGAAACAATGAAATGGTCCGAATCAACGTCTGGGTCTGACTGGAAATGGGGATTTACATCCAAATGAAAATAAAAACAACCCTCAGAGATGTGAGAGCTGAAAGTGAGGAGCTGGGTGAGCTTTCCTCAGCCTGCACATGGTTTACAGTAAATTAATGCGAATGCTGCAAAGACACAAAATCTTACAAAGGGTTTTTTTCTACTGTAAAAATCTTCCTGCACTTGGAATAAGACAAAACTAACTCTTAAGTAGCTTTTCAGAGAGATACAGGAGCTTGTTGGAAGTAAATAATTCATTAAAATTGATGAGAAAGTTCCAGTTACAAACTTATAAACAGAACATTTCCATCATTATTAAAGAAGTATTTATTTAAAACAGGCTCCTGTGTCTTTCTGAAAAGTTATTTGTAAGTTAGTTTTGTGCACTAAGGTGTTTGAACTGGAAACTAGACCAAAAATACTTGGCAAGATTTTGTTTTTGCAGTGAAATTGGTCGGTTTTGGGTGCAAAGTTGGAGTGGAAAATGACAAAATGGGAGAAATGATATGCAAGAACCACATTTGTACAAACATACAACCTAACTGACTGATGCTTCAACACCTTTAACCTGACATCCCGAGGTGGGGTCAGTATCTTTTGGTTTTAGTCCCCTCTTTACTATATATAATACTCCATGTTACATTTGTTTGTTATGTCAGGTCTGTTTAAGGAGTGGAACATCTAAAACTCACAGGAAACAGAGAATCAAGCTTTCACCAAAAGACAAATCAGTCAGATCTCAGAGCCGCCATGCGAAATTTTATTTTATTTTATTTTATTTTTTAGTCCAGCAGTACTCCTATAAACACACGCGCTGCAGTAGCAGCGTCCTCGGCAGCATCTCCGCAGCATCCTGCCCAAGCCGCCAGGCAGCCGTTGCTAGGGAAACAGCTCTACACGGCCATCCGGTGCTGAAAGAGTCGGGGAGAGTGAAGCAGAGTTCAGCCGCCGCCTCTGCTCTGCCTTCCAATAATACCTCCATTTCAGGGACTCGCTGTTCTCAGCTTACCATAAAGCGAAGGCCTGGCTAATAATTGATGAGGCTGTTATCAGACCTCAACCTCCGCCATGACGGAGAGGGAAACGGACTGGATCCTTCACGATCCGGAGGGTCCGCCTCTCGCTTTCTGCATCCTGAGAGCCTTTTTTCTCTTCATCCTCCACTTTTTGGTTCCGTTGTGCAAAGCAAAGCGAAGCTTCACGCAGGACGGAGAGCAGGTGCTTCGTGGGTTTCTGCCCCGGCCCTTTAGATTAAACACTGCTCTGCTGTATTTATAGACGGCCGTCATGCATTTATAATGCGGCGGAAGAGACGCGGCCGCAGGAGGTTTCGCTTTTGATCCGTCCCCACAGCAGGCGGCCTCCGAGGTCAGGCTCTGCTGTCGCATTTGCTACCGGCAGCAACACCTGAGAACCGGTGAGCCAAACGGCGTTCATTCAGCCGCCGACCCGACAGGCAGAGGGACGCCGAGCTGCACAGCAGGAACACACAGCGTCAGCTTTTTATCGCTTTTTGTCACAAACCTTGACGTTTTTTTACTGTGTGTTTTCTGTAGCACAAACTAATGAAGTAGAAGGAAAACGCTACGTTGGTCTGATTTTTCTGCAAAGACTAATCTAAAGTATCAATCTATCATGCTAGTTTCGATCCAATACTGATATCGACTTATGTTATACAGTGAACATCCCACTTTATAAAACTGTTCATGTCTTTGTTTTAAAGTGAAATTAACAGAATTTCAATACTGAGTTTGACAGATCTGGTTTGGAGTTTCTGAGCTGTGTTTTCCTTTTGTAGAGAATGCCCTGCGCAGCCTGCTGGAGGCGCTGACGAGCCCGCCCTACGCCCCCATGCAGCACCTGGAGCGAGAGCAGGCGCTGGCCAAACAGTTTGCAGAGATCCTTCATTTCACACTCAGCTTCGACGAACTAAAGGTCGGAAAGAGTCGCTTTTAGAACGAGCCCTACGGCAAAAGTCTGACCCGTGTTTTGGTTTAGTGACATCTTGAAATCGATTCCGTCCCATTTCCTGTCGTGCAGATGACAAACCCGGCCATTCAGAACGACTTCAGCTACTACAGGAGGACTATAAGCAGGAACAGGCTGAACAACCAGCAGGTGAGATCAGGACAAAGCCCACCGAGGCAGAATGGGTTTACTTTATTGATAAGTCAGTATTAATCTGAGAACTCAGTAATAATAACGGAATCACATTCATAACCCGTCACCAAACTGTTGCATCTCTTCCAGCTGGACGCAGAGAACGAGGTGAACAATGAGATGGCCAATCGGATGTCTCTGTTCTACGCCGAGGCGACACCGATGCTGAAGACCTTGAGTAATGCCACCACCAAGTTCGTTTCAGAGGTACGGTCCATCACAGGTCAAAGTTTAAGTGACAAAAAAACAAAGCAAAAAGCACACAAGTCAAATGAGTAACAATGTTTTTGGTTTTGTTTTGTTTTTAGTAAAAAGTGTAGTGACCAGTAAAAAGTTTGGGGGGACACAGCAAACAAAACAAAAAACAACAAAAAAAGAAAGAAAATTATTTCTTTATTATTTTGTATTTATTTTATGGTTTTACATTTACATCTTTGTTGAAGAAGATGACTCTTTATGTCTTTCTATGACATTAATTAGACTCTCAGCATGTTTCAGGAGGGGGACATGGCCTTCCCTGGCCCACCTCTGAGGGCCGCCACTGGATAAATGGAGCAAGTATTGCGAAAACCAAGCAGATTTTATGGACTTTCAGGGCCTGATCACATAATCAATCAGTCGATCAGTTACGTTTATTAGCACATTTCAGCAACAAAGCAGTTCAAAGTGCTTCACATCATGAAAACACAAGTAGTCATAAGAACAAAATACATTAAACAATTGAGAAATCAGTAATAAATATTACATTTTGTCGAGTGCCATCATCAAGATCATCAATATATATCAAAATATGTTGATCAATATTCTATTTGTTACAGTTCAAAACACCCTTAATCGTCTACACTATTTTTAGTCTCAATTTAAGGCTAAAGAACGTTGTCCCTAATAAAAGCAGCAAGGTAAAAACAGATCTCGTCTCATTGTGACCTTGTTTTTAACCCAGTGTGGGTCTGTTTTTACGTTTGTGGTACATTGTTCTTGATAAATGTTTAATTTACTAATCTGGAAAACGTTTTCGAGCGTATTTTGAAGTATTACGCTCCTCTCGTAACGGAAAGGTTTTCTCTCCAATTGTCTTTTTCCTTAAAAAAATAAAATAATAATAATCCATGATTTTAAAAAGCTGCAGAGTCAGTTTCCTGATGGGAGATGCTGCTGAGCCTCATACAAAATGCAGAGGACAGGCTGCTCACCCACATCTCTGCCAAGTCGCTTCCACTTCATAGTTTACTCTTCTGTGCGCTCTGTCTCCCCCTAGTGGTCACAGCCGTTTCGGGATGTTTGTTTTCTGTTCTGCACATTAAAGATCCTGAAGTTAAAGTACTCTCTGGTTGTCTGTGCGCAGAACAAGACCCTGCCGATAGAGGACACCACAGACTGCCTGAGCACCATGGCGTGTGTGTGTCGTGTCATGCTGGAGACTCCGTGAGTGATTTTTTATTTTCTTGATGCCACAGATCTAATTTCTAATTAACAGCCTTTCAAAGTGAATAATATAGACAGTCCAAACTATGAGAAGCTAATCCAATAGTTTCACTCTAATACGCACGGATTCTAGATGGGAAACTTTATGTAACTGGATTTGTCTTTTGGTCACTTTAATTCTACACTGTAAAAACAATTCTCACTCAACTCGACTCAGACTAGTTTCTTTGTTAAGTTGTATCAACTTTGAAGTTCAAGACATAATTTTTGCGGTCTTTCTTGGCCAAGTCATCCAGGGGAAAGGTTTCCTTTTATCTGGTTAAATAAAGGTTAAGGAGCAGAAAAGGACATGTTGTTGTTGTTTATATGTTTTTTTTTTCATTTAGGAAAATTAAAACATATCCGAAGGCGTGCATTTTCAAAAGTTAGAAATTTATTTTTGTTGTTGTTTTTTGGTGGAAATTTGTAAACACTTTAATGTTGTATAAAATATTTTATGTCCATAACAATTTTAAAGTAGAAATAATAATAATAAAAAAATCTGAATAAAAACATGACTTAACTTAGAAAAGTGTCATAAAAATGTAACATTTTCTGTTAAGTCAACTTGATGAAATAATGTAAAAACTTAAGTAATTAAGTTGGGACAACTTTTTTTAAATAAAATTTTTAGTTTATTATTTTTACTAAATTTAGTTAAGTCAACTTAACTGTAGTTAACTTATTTATTTATTTATTTATTTATTTATTTATTTATTTATTTATTTATTTAATCTGAATGCAGGATTTCTTTTCACGCTGCAAAAACACAAAATCTCACCAAGTGTTTTTGTCCAGTTTCTAGTGCAAATATCTTAGCACACCATAAATAAGATGAAACTAACTTAAAACTGACTTAAAGTAGCTTTTCAACACAATGTAGGAGCTTGTTTTAAGTCAATAATTCCTCACTATCGATTAAAAAACGATTTCAACTGGCACATTATTTCACTCGTGAAAAATGTCACTACAAGTCAAACAATCAACCAGTGCAACCAGCACATTTTCATCAATATTAAGGAATTTAAAAAAGCTGAAACGTTACCTGTAAGTTAGTTTTGTGTCATTTCGGTAGAAACTAGACTGACAAGCCGTTGCTAGATGTTGTGTTTTTGCAGTGCAGAAGCTGAGCCTCTCTGTGATGCTGTGTGTTGCAGGGAGTACCGCTGCCGGTTCACCAACACAGACACCATGCTGTTCTGCATGAGGGTGATGGTGGGCGTCATCATCCTCTACGACCACGTCCATCCCGTCGGAGCCTTCGCCAAGACCTCCAAAATCGACGTGAGTGGTGGCCAGGGACGCGCACGCAGAGCCGTGTTAGCGAAAACGTTGCGCATTTTGTTGCATTACGGGTTAGACTGGGATCAAGGAACACACCCGACACCTTCACTTCTTCGACACGGATATCTTAGCACACCTGAAATAAGACAAACCTAACTTCAGTGAAATATAAGAGCTTGTTCTAAGTCAGTAATTCCTTACTGTTCATTAAAAGTACCAGTTCCATTGGCAGATTATTTCACTCAGAACAAGACAGTTTTCTCATGTTATGAGTGAACTAATCTGCCAATGGGAGTAGCTGCTCTTCATCAGTATTAAGGATTTATTTACGAGCTCCTACACTTTGCTGAAAATGTACTTGTAAGTTTGTTTTTTCTCATTTCAAGATGTCTGCACCAGAAATTAGACTGAAAATACTCAGTAAGATTTAGTGTGCTTGCATTGTGACTGATCATGTTACGGAGTCGGATTTAACCCTTCATCTTAAAAGAGAAGGTCTAGATCTACATTTTACAAATCTGACTGGATCGTGAATAAAAGCAAACATTTCTGCTAGCATATCGATAAAACATGTCGGTAGCATACTGACACGTGTTTGGAGAGTGAAAAGTATTGAAATATTTGCTCCAACTAGTGGAAAACTCGCCGTCTGCCATCTTATGAGAGAACTGCCTTCCACATGACGGCCCACGGTACTTGTTGCTATGGGAACGCCTCCCTAGATATGAGAGAAACGTTGGAAAAGGGAGGCAAAAATGACTGGAAATACCCAAATGAGCTGACTAAAATTTGAAATAAATAAGAAAATATTAAAATCACAGAAATGCAACAACAAAACAAATCCCATAAAGAAAAGGCAGTTCAGTCGTCCTCAGGTTTCCACAGATTGTAGACATGAGGCGAGGTTGAGCCCAGGTTGTTGACCTTTAACCTGCTGTGTCGTCTCTGTTGGCTGGCAGATGAAGGGCTGCATCAAGGTGCTGAAAGAGCAGCCGTCCAACAGCGTGGAGGGGCTTCTGAACGCACTGCGGTGAGTACAGAGGCTGGGATGGACACACTTAAGGTCTCACTGCAGTAGGAAAATGTGAGACAGGGAAAAAATATGAGAGAAATGTTATGTTTCATTTGAAAAATATGTTTGTTTGTTTTTTCACACTTTCTATCAGTGTAATTAAAATCTGAAAACAGAAAACGTCTGGTACAACACAAAGATCCACGACTCATTAACCTCGTTTACTGCTTAACTTCTGCTTTATGGTAAATAAAACCTCCATCATCCACTGGCTGTCAGACCAAAGCAGACTTTGGCTGCAACCATTCGTTAGATTTAAACGTTTTCAAAGCAAAAAATAAAAATAAAAAACTTGCCCCTTTTTTCTTTTTTTTTTTTTTTTTTTTTGAGAATACACTAAAAATCAAAGACGTAGAAACAACTGATTGGAAAAAAATGTGGAAATTGTACGTATTCCTTTTAGTACGGCAAGCGAAGGAAAATATTGTTTTAATCCTTTGGATCTACAATAATCTAAATAATCTAATTTTCCCATCAAAATATTTCCTGATTTGATCCAGTTGCATGTTTTGAACTCTTTTCCTGCTGAGACCCAGAAACCACTGATCTTAAGGTGTTTTCAATTATTATTAATAATTATCGTTATCATTGTATGAAATGTAAAGAAATTTAAAAAATATTCATGACAACATCCACCAGATTTCTCTGGGCCTTTGTAAAAGAAATGAGCCCTCAGCATGACAGATCCTCAACCGTACCTAAAAGTGTTTGTTTCATCTGGAGTCGGGTTTGTTGTGTTAACAAAAAACTCAAAACTATAACAGTAAAGAAAAGGTTTTAGTTACACTTATTAACAATGACTACCATTAATTACTATCGCTTATGGAAAATGTAAAATTTGCATTCTAATATTCTAATTTTTTTGTGCGTGACGTTATGCTAACAGAGCTGCCATTTCAATTAAATGTTTTTTTTTATTGGTATTTCTTGCTTTTTATAATTGCTGACTTGTACCATCATGAACCATTTCTTGTCATTTCTGTGTGTGACGGTGTGTGTCAACTGTTTTTATTTATTTCTGTAATCCTGCCAGGGGACTACAGATGCTAATTAGCCCTTGTGGCTACATCTAGCATACCTACATATTTAACGTTCTCGCGTTGGTTAATGTGCTCTGACTTGTTTCTGTTTCCCTCTCTCTCTTCTTCAGGTACACGACACGGCATCTAAACGATGACAGCACCTCCAAACAAATCAGAGCCCTGCTGCAATGAAGGAACGCCAGAGGAGAGGGAGAAATGTCGGAGCGCACCTGAAGACGGAGGAGGGAGGGGGGGAAACAGTCGCCAGAGGCTGAAAAAGCTGTTTGTTTACAACGGACGGAGAGAAGCATCTCTGGGTCTGGAGCAACCTGAAGACAAGAAGAAGAAGAAAAAGAGGAATTTAATTATATATATTATCAGCCGTCCATCATTCTGTCTCTCATTTTGTAAAGTAAGAAAAGAGAACAAAAGAAGAAACCAGAAATGAAGATTATAGATATTTATTAAGCAGGACAGCAGAAGAAGCTCTATTGGGGGGGTAAAATTTAAAGGTCAGAACCGAAATGTGAGAATAGCTAGAGTTACGTGTTCCTGCTGTTAGTCAGACAAGTTTTGCACACTCCCCTTTCGAGAAAACAGCATCCATCTTCTTACCGGTTCCTGGAAGCCTCCCCTCGTTGCCGCGGGAACCGTTGCTCGGCCCCTCGGTTATCCCTCAGCTGCACTGATCCCCACACTCAGGCGAAACGAAGCAATGTGATGGATCCACTCCGGAGATTTGCTTCTTGCCTCTCTGCCCTTTCTGCCCCCCTACACACACACACACCACCACATCAGTACAGCTGTGGGCTACAGGATGAAAGGACCTACATTTTCTGTTTTCACCCCCCTGAATCACTTCCCATTCATCCATCCAATTTGTAGTTTTCCTTTTGGCACGACATCTACCCTTGTAACGTTCCAGCACAAAAAAAAAAAAAGAAACCCAAACCCTTGTTAGGCTGTCTTCTCTCCATGGTGCTAATGTTGCTAAAGCTATCACAGCACTAGCTTCTTAGAGACCAAAAGAAACAATAAAGCAAAACAAACATGCTTCATTATGGAATCACATCCAGCTTTTTCTGCTGAAAAAAAAAACAAAACTCAAACCGTTAGCAGATCAAACCTACGCACCACTCATGGGAACCTACAGCACACTTCTTCACCTAGTGCCAAAAAAAGCTGAGTCGTTTACACTCCTGTTGCGTCGCCACGCTGGCTATGGGGGAGGAGTTTTGTAGTCCTGATGCGTTGCTGATCATCTTTAAAAAAATAAAATAAAAAAAAAAGAAGAGCTGACAGGCAGAGATCTGGCGTTTTAAAAAGAGAGATGTGAGCTTTCCGGTGTAAATAAGCGAGGCTTCTCCTGTCTAACACGCTCCGCTTGGACTCTCAGCCCACATTCCCACTTATTCCACCCAACCAGAGTTCCTTCTTTTAGTGCGAAAAGCCCGAGGGCCAGCCAGTCGGAAATAAAACTTTTAACAAAAAATAATAAAGGAATGCTGTAATTTGGATGTCCATAGACCTTAGTCTGATTTAATTTATAATATATTTTCTATACAGGGATGTGTGCCCAGTACATACATACATAGATGGCATGTTGTAAAAGTTCTGACAAGAGTGTGTAAATAAGGTGTTTTTATTCATTTTTAATTGTTCAGTGACGCTGAATTCGGGTATGTGTTGTCTCTCAGAATTACCATGCGTTTGGCTTGGACCATCGGACTTGCCGTAGTCATAGGTTTCAGAAATTCAGCTTCATTAAGGCGAATGAACCAGAGGGGAGGGGGAGGGGCTCTCCATTTGCTTGTTCTTTTTGTATATTTTGTGCAACAATAAACTTGTCATTTATTACATTCAAATGCTGACGTTGTGCGTTTGTGTGTCACATCTGAGACATGACTGACTTTATTCCATCAGTGTCTGTGTATTAACGACAGATGACATGTTCCTGTGAGAAACTGCACACTTTTACAGATTTTGTGTGGTGTGATAAACTGTCTCTGAAACATTGTTTAAACATCTACATTAGTGCAGTGTGGTTAAACTTTAGCAAGTAAAATGTGTATGAAAGCGGGACTTCAAGCTGCTTCCATCCTCTGCTGCGAACTCTTTACCATTACTTGTGAGAGCTGCTTGCAAACTAGCTAATATTATGCAGCTAGCTTGCTAACTCTCACCCAAGAAGCTAAGTGGTCCAATTCCCCGCAAAATATTAATTACTTGCAAGTTGGTTAATATTACATAGCTAGTTTCCTAACTCTCACACAAGAAGTTACGAGTCGTACAATTCCCAACAAAATATGAGCTACTTCCAAATCAGCTATCAACAGCTAGTTTGCTAAGTCTCACCTAAGAAGTCAGTAGAGGTAAAGTTCTCAGCAAAGAATGAACTACAAGCTAACATTACATACCTAGCTAGCCAACTCTCACCCTAAAAGTTACTAGTGGTACAGTTTCCAACAAAATATATAGAATCAGCTTGAGAACATGTCTACTAGGTGATAGACTTTTTTTTTTTTTAAATATATAGCTTCACATTGTCTCATTAAACAGCAACGTGAAAATGAAAAGTAAGGTGTGTTTTGTAAAGCACATAAAAAAGGGACTAAAAGAGTTAACTAAAGACATTCAAGAAGTACTGTAACTGAGTTTTCAAAGTATTTTACCAAAATAAATCTGAAGTGTGTGATGGGCGGCCCCCTTTGATAACTAAATAAAATTCAATTGCTTTTATAGTCATTTAAACAATGTAATAAATACATGTTTATGAAGGGCTCAGAGCTTTAGTAAACATTAGTAAACGAACTGGGAGAAGGTTACAAAAAAGCTTAAAGATTAGGCTGTAAATGTCCATTAAATGCAATGAAGGACTGTCCAATCAGATGTTTAGAATTAAGAGAGCCTGGAAAGAAAACATTAATGAGATCAGCAAGGACCGGGAAGCTAATCAGAGCTGATGGGATGATAGCTGGAGCTAAACAGTTTGTGCCAGAAACATTTTAATGCCGTGTGTTGAAATGACTCTGTTTGGGTCTCAATCCCAATAAGATACATTGGAGTTTGAGGTTTAAAAGTGACACAAATTCAAATACTTTTGAAAGGAAAACACCAGAAAGCTTTTAATCGGATGTTAGTTATAAACTTCATTTACATTTAAGCCCTTGTGCCGTTTTATTTAAACTTAAAAGCAGATTTTTTAAAAACTTATTTTCAACATTATGTTCAATTTGTTGTAGAATGTACCCCACATTACCACAAGGGGGCAGCAAAAGATCGCTGTAAACGTGGCTCCACATATAATGAACACATAACCTACTAACCTGCTTAATCTGGATCAAAAGACACAAACATAACAGAATCATTATGATAAATATTTGCTCACGTCTTCCTGCATAAAAACAGTTTAATTTATAACAAATTTAGACTTAAAAATAGATTATTTCAGCTTTAGTTTGTTAAAGTAAAGGTAAAATTCACTGTAAGTATAACATCTTGGAGGTGTAAAGTGGGGCGTGGGGTTACGATTAAAGTGGTCAGCAGGGAGAAATGTAACAGAAAGTAGCAGGATAAAAAAAAACAGATTCAAGCTGGAAACAAAAGACAAAAAGCCTTTTGTGTGCGATCTTGATAAATACCTGTCGGTCTGTATTTGCGTCCCAACTGCCATGTCATAAATGGGGAACCATTGTCTCAGTTTACTTCCCCAGTTTTACATTTATAAAATAAAGCTGGGTGTTTATTATGGCTCAGTGAAGACTGTTTGATATAACATAACAGGAGGATTAAGGCAGGTTTCCTCTACACAGTTTAACCCTCATTTAAATGTTCTGAGTATTTCCTTTCAGAATCTATTTGTGTCATGTTGCAGACACAAAAAAGAGGAAGCAAAACATGCAAATCCATATTTCATTGTTGACTTTGGAGAGTCTTTAAGTGCAACAACGTGTGCGCTACTATTTGCTCAGCTAACAGAGTAAATACGAGCTGCGGCTTCAGTTCTTCCAACAGTCAAACGTTATCTCTCATCACTCTGTAGTTCCTCTGAAACGCTTTGCAAATCCACCTCTTACTTCGTTGTTCTGCCAATGCTCCACGGTGACAGCGCTGAGCACTAACCGCCCCAGAGGAGGGAGCACTTATCAGACACTGATACACAAACGCAGCGGTTTCCCTCCGCCGCCCTCCACTTCAACCGACCAGTCAGAGGCGGCCGTCCCTGGAACGGAAATCAGCTGAAGCGTTCTTCGAGCCGTGCGCCAGCTGTTGCGCCACTCGCCAATATGATGACAGTAAACAATGAGATCGAAATAATTTCACAAGTTTTACCACCTTTCCTGAGATCTAAGAGCTGTAAGACTCAAACCTCAAATAAAAACACATTAATTTAAAAGATAGGGATGCACGATAAATTGACAACATCAGTATCGGCTTTTAGCCGTTTTATTTTAACATATCGGAATCGGTCCGATAATTGCACCAAAATTTTGGACTACAAATGAGAATAATAGTTCTATTCTACTCTATTCCATAAATGAAATATCAATCGGTATTTTCTTCTATCGATAGAGGAGGGAGTGGAAGAAGTTGGTCATGTGCTATTTGTTTAGCCGTGTGACAGTGGAAGTGATGCAGCAAAGGATTGTGGGGAGTTTAACTGAAGTGGAAAAGAAGTGAGCGATATGGTCGGTTTTTCAAGACATCGAAAAGGTGGTTAATTTTATACAATATCAGTAAATATCAGTTATCGGCCATATTGATATTGGATATTGACATCGGCCCAGATTTCTCATGCTGCTGCGTCGCTACGTTGGAATAAACGCAGCAGTTTGCAGACGTCTGCACTCTGTTCAATACTGTACTGAAGCAAATGGGTAAAAGTTCCACAACTTTACCCTTCTCCTTGTGAAGCCGTTGTTTTGTCGATTCAGGTTTGGGTCATTTTCATGCTGAACTGAAACCCGAAGCTTCTTTGCTGAAATTGACTGGCATTTGCGAATGTTTATGACTCCATCCACCTTGACAAATTCCCCTGAAAAAAAATCTAACTAAATCAGACCACAGCATGAAGCTGCCACTGCCGTGCCTCAATACTTGAGTAAAGTGTCCTTTTGGTGATGTGCAGTGATATTTATTTTTTTTTTTTTTTCAGAATCTTAGTATATTTTTACAAGTTGGGCTTGGATGTTTTTCTTTATTTAAGAAACAAAAGCTTTCGTATTCCTACCTCATAGCCCATTAGAGAGAGTATTGAAGATAGTCTTCTAAAGTCCCAAACAGCTCATCTCTTCTGTTCTAACGTTGCTTCAGACCTCTTTTCATCCGAGTCGTACATTAAATCTGAAAAAAGGTTAAGAAATTTCTAAAATGTATCAAACTTTCTTTACATCTCAAAACCACAACAGTGAGAGTTTACAACAAACCTGCTCACACACGTATAGTTTGAAATATCTCGGCGCGTGAGATGTGAGTCAGGTGTGCGCTCCGTCCTGGCCCTGCTGGACGTGTTCAGGTTCGGTATAATGGGGCCCTTGAAACGGGCCTGAGAGGGCGTGGGCGAGCACATGTGTGTGCTCAACACTCGCCGCCGCTCCACAGGCCAGCTAATGTTACATCTTGTTGCATAACACGTTTAAAACATGAGTGAGCCATGTGCTTTTTTCTTTTTTTGTGTGTGTGTGTGCTAAAAACAGCCACATCTGTTTTAAATACCTGTAAAAAAAAATGTAAATCAAAGTTGAGGTCAGGGTCTCGGCTTTTACTGCCCGAGCAGATTCAAGAGGCGTTGGAAAGTGTTACAATTTAGTCCAATCTCATGTTGATTTGAACACATGTTGTAGGGTTAGTACCTGATAATCATGTGAAAATACCCGGCACTGTGCTCCTGAAAAATAAAACATTCTTAAAAATGTCTGAATGCTGTAAAACATATTTTTCTACTGATTACTTAGAGGAGCATTAAAGATGTTTGATATAACAGATTTTGGTTTTAAAGTAAAGAAAAACAAAGATTAACCAAAACTGACTTTTTTTAAAATATAATTTTGCATCTTCTTCACACATTTTAACATAAACCTACAAATCGTTGTGGTTTCTTCAAAACTTCTGTTCTTCTCAGAATTTATTTATTTATTAAACAGATATATCTTCCGTAATTTTTTTGGAAACATTTGCATCTGTGCCGTCCCGTGGATTTTTAACAGATTCATATTTACCGACACCGCGGTGTGCAGCCAGGCACCGACAGCGTTAAGTGCCGCATTACGGGGCGGCTCCGGTCCCCGCCCACACCGAACTCATCTGCATATCGGGCGGGAAGCGGCGGCGCTCCTCTGCTGTAGCCTGTCCAAAACCCCTCCCACAAAACGCCGCACTGGCGGGAAAAAGCCGGCTCCGGCGCTCAACTCCCTGACAATGGATAGAGGCCCAGACACACAAACACACACACACACACCGTGCGTTCACTGCAGTGAGTATATACTGCAGAGCGTACACGGTCAAACACACTCGTATGCCAACACAGACCAGGTGTTTAGGTTTGTTCGTTTTACAAGCTGGAAAAAGGCAGGGAGTGTGTAAACCTACAGGATTTATTTCTCCCTGCAGCCACGATACGAAAAGGGTTAATAGCTCTTTTTTTCTTTTTCTTCCCTAAAATAAGCTCCCCGCCTCCGGTACGTGACAATTAAATGCGCGACTGAGCGCTAACTCCACCAATCTGCCGCCCTGGGAAAGAGTTCAGCGGGTTGCTGGAAAACACAGGAAGGGATGTCACTCGCTCTGAATTTGGGAGGGTCTGGAAAGTAGCAAGAACAAGAAAGAGAGAGAGAAAAGTGAGCGGGCAGCCCCCGCGTTACATAACGAGCCGGGAAAAGAGGCAGAGCGACTGTAGGAAGCCGACACTCACACACTCTGCACCTTAAAGGGCCTTTCACATCGCGGCCCTCCCATCTGCAGCACCTTCATGTGCAGAAAGTGGCTGCAGGAGCCAGACAGCATGACGGAGAGAGAGAGAGAGAGAGAGAGAGAGAGAGAGAGAGAGAGAGAGAGAGAGAGAGAGAGGAGCTGCATGAACTCACTGAACCTCCATCCCTATAGACAGACATGAATAAATGATGCTGTGCGCTTGGTTCCGACACATATATCACACCGATTGTTACAGAACACCGGCTCAATCGGGCTGCAGAGGCGCGCTCATCGCGCAGGGTCCGACAAAAATATCGAAAATATTGAATCGTTTGTAGTATCGGAACCAATGAGATTTTATTTCTTATTTTGTACATTTTGCATTTCATTTAAGAAAAAATATTGACACATTTGTTTTGTGTGACTCCCCCCCCCATTTATCATGTCATGAAAATATTTTGTATAAACTTTATCCAAATTCTCGCCTAGTTTTTAATAAAAATGATTAAAAGGAAAAACCACCAAAAAACAAACAAAAAAAACACCTAAAGATCAGAAGTTCAAAGACATATTGAACATAAATTATAGAAAGTATCAGTGTCGGTGATACCGTCTCTCTGTTTATTGGGTATTGGATCAGTACCAACAATGGTGATTCTAGCCCTGACTAGGGTTGTCACCCATCCCATATTTGGCCGTTAAATGTGCGTCCCGTATTGAACCGATACCGTCTGATAGACACACCTATCACACACACCTCAATACTAAGTTTAACAATAACGACCAAGATAAAACACAGGAAATATTAAGATCAGATAAATTGTCGTGGCGGGCGTAGACATTAACACGTAGACGCCTCATTGAGCGCTGAGTCCTACGTTATGTCGCCGCCATCTTGTATGTGGCAGGAGGGCGATCGGAGCTCCCCAAGTCCTGTGCTGTGTGAATTTGTTTCAACCGTTTTACAAAACAAACTGGATTCATTGGCATTACCTTTCACAGGTAAGGATGAAAGGAAATAATAAACGTAATTTTTACGAGCAGAATTATTTGATTTTGCAGCCAGAAATTCGCTTCTAAAGTATCACATTTTAACAAGATACGCATCACATTATAACGTGACAGCGCTCGAAATTTTTTTGCCGTTGTGATAGCAATGCACTTCCGTACGCTGCCGCGGTAGAATAATTTCGTTAACGCAATCAAACTTGGACATGTGGATATTATTAATTTTGTGCTGTGCTCCACAGCAAAATGAAAAAAAGTTATGATTTTTGACCCAACATTTAGTCAAACTAACCCAACCTATGACCCAACAGCTTCTACCCACATGTCATATTTCTATGAAAATAACCCAGCATTTTTTACTGCACAGTAAAAAAAAAAATCTAGCATTTTTTAGAATGCGATCTACTTGGAAAAACGAGAAGATCAGGAAAATATTCTCATATTCCACAAAAGACCTATCTGTTGGTGAAAATGGTTATAATGGACCTCTATGTCACGATGTCAGTGTTTTGGAATGTGTTGTGTTTTTTTAATGTTTCATAGGTCTAGTTTTCTGCCAGATGTCAGGTTTTATTTCTTGTCTATGGATCCAGATCCTTACCTGACACCATAGGCGTAGGAAGCGGG